>NC_142772.1:48750698-48868198 GCF_988280905.1 Pimephales promelas
ATGCTGGGTTGTTTTAACCCAACTTTGGGTCAAACTTGGACAAACCCAGTTAAAAATTCATTACATTTTTAACCCAACATTTTAACCCAGCATTTTTTAAATGCTGGGTTGTTTTAACCTAACTTTGAGTCAAATTTTTACATTACATTTTTAACCCAACATTCGGGTTTGTCCATATTTGACCCAAAATTGGGTTGTTTTCAGCATTTTTTAAGAGTGAATGTGATGTATTTTGATTAAAACAGGGCATTGAAGAAGTCTAGTAGAGCGGCACAATTAATTGTTAAAACAAACAACTAACATATAATATGTAACATTATAAATGCCTTTAAAGAAAGCAAATCAAATCTGGATTCTCGGCTCTGGTTCATAATCCGAGTGCTTGTCATGTTGTGATACTGATGAGATTATATCTGCATGCTATCAGAGTCAGAAACAGTGAACACGTGCTCGCATGGTTGTTACAGAATTGTGATCCACACATAAAGATCAGATGAGGCATGTGTCGTTTTTAAAGGGATAGTTCACCCAAAAATGACAATTCACTCATTTTCATGTCACTCCAAACCTGTGTGATATTTTGACTGTTCATTAATGATAACAAAATAATGTTTGAAATGTTGAAATCATACATCTTTGCACAATCAGCTTCAGCCACCAGCACTTTTTAAATGACTGGACTGATCCAAACCAGCATTAAACCAGCACAATCCTGTCTGAACATGAACAAAAAAGGAAAAAAATCTAAGCTGGGAAGTCGAATCCTTGATTAAGAAGCTTTGGGAGGACATTTCAGAAGTAATCTCCAGTGTAAGAAGCAAATCTATGTCAAATCTAAGTAAAGCCCTTTACTGTGCTGCTGAAGTAACCTCATTTCCTCACCCTGGAGGGTTGTACGCTCTTTAACTGTTGACACGTAACATGAATAACTCATTTCAGACTGTATTACATACACCGACAGCAACCTCTAACCTTTAGATAGATCCAGAAACACCTCCACTCTTCCTAATGAGAGAAGCTACAGAACCACAGAAGATTACAAGGAGCGCTGGATCAGATATGGAGACGGAGAGAAGATGAATCAATACAATCATTCAAATCCACTGCAGAAACTGATGGAAATACAGTATAATGAGACCAGCATGAACTCAAATCAGTGTTTTCTTGACCTGTTTTCCAGTCGATTCCTTAAAACAAGACACATTTCTTGAGATGTAGATGTGAAAGGCCCTAACAATCTTTATAACTCATTAGTAGCCGCCCAGAAAATGTCTATGACATTTGAGTGTTATGCATTATTGATCGAGATCAATATCAAGTCTCTGTTAGTGATATATATATATATATATATATATATATATATACTGTATATGAAGCGTTCAGATGCAAAAGCCTCTAAGTGCCATTTGAAATTTTATTCTAGAATGATTTTTATCAAGCTTGTATATTTAAGTTCAGTGATTTCACTTAAATGGCAATGAAGATTACCTATTAATTGTCATTTAAGTGAAATTATATACATATATATGAGTATGAACCAGCAGAATACCCTAGCAACCAGCTAGCAACACCATAGCAACCACCTAGCAACCACCCAAAACACCCTAGCAACCACCTAGCAACACCATAGCAACCACACAGAATACACTAGCAACTGCCTAGCAACACCATAGCAACCAACAGAATACCCTAGCAACCACCTAGCAACACCATAGCAACCACCCAGAATGCCCTAGCAACCACCTAACAAAACCATAGCACCACCAAGAGAACTCTAGCAACCGCTTAGCAACCACCCAGAACACCCTGGCAACCACCCAGAACACCTTAGCAACTGCCTAGCAAGTTAGCAACACCATAACAACCACCCAGAGAACCCTAGCAACCAACTAAAACATTCCAACAACCACTAAGAACACCCTTGCAACCACCTGAACATCGTGAACAAGCCATATCTCAGCCCCAGAGCATCGTACAGACATAGTTGTTGGCTCGTATGCAATCATGTACCACACCCTAGCAACCGAGTTTTGCCACTCCAAGCACCACTTTACATTATCTTCTGGAAATGTACATTCTAGTTATTATTACTATTATATAGTACTGGTCAAACGTTAATGCACAAAAAAACTTTGCTATTTTTAATGTGTTTTTTCTTATGCTGATCATCAGGGCTGCATTTATTAGATCAAAAATACTGAAAAAACTGTATTATTGTAAAATATTATAACCATGGTTTTCTATTTGAATCTACTTTAAAATCTAATTTCCTGCTGTGATCAAAGCTGAATCAATTTCAGTATTATACTCAGAAATCCTTCTGATATGATGATTTATTGACAATGTTGGAAACAGTTGCTTTTTTTACATAACCTGTGATATTTTTGCATTGTGTGTTTGGTTTGAGGGCAGACGATCTCTGAGCCATCTGTGTCAGACACCAGCATCCACTGGGACTTGTGTCCTCTGCTTATCCGGATCACAGGGAGAAGGACTGTGCTACTGGGACACAGATGCTCGCGTTCCCATTGAGCCGTGGACCAGCGAGGTCTTTCCTCCGTTAATAACCACCTGACCCACAAAACTGACGGGATAAACACACGCATTCTCCTGATAATAAAGCTCTCAGGATTTCAGTGCACTTTAACCAGTGTCTACAAATGCTGAGCACTTATCTCATCTAATCTATTCGATTATTGTCAATGATCGTTTCACATCTCCATCTTATTTTCTCTCTTCAAATAAATCTCGCTCATTGGCTGGTTTGCAGGTCGGCTGTGTAAGTCTTCGGGGAGAAACACACAATACGAGACAGAAAGAGCAGCAGCAAGGCATGAAATTTCCCTCGATATTTCACGGTTGAATCTTTCTCACACACACAAGGAATACGAGGGGCGAAGGCTTTCGCATCTAGTCTCATCCTCAGACGAACCGTTGGCTGAACGTCTGATGCATAAGGCACACGGAAACACTTCAAGAGTTTTCAAAGCTGTCATCTGATTGGTTGAATGTGTGCCGCGTTCCTCTACTGCATTTCGAAAACACCATCATTTAAGGTATTTTAGAGCAAATAAATAAATAAAGATTAGCATTCAAACTAGAGCCCGACCTATAAAGGATTTTGAAGGCCGATACCGATACAAATATTTTTGGGTTTTTAAATCCGATATTCCGATATATCGGCCGATAATTTATTTATTTATTTTTTTAAACTGGACATGATAGTCACAAATTTTGTCATGCTTATTTGAGTTAAGAGAACTGATGGGGATGATCTTTTAATTGTTATTCAAGCAATGTATGTATCATGTTGCCAACAGGAATGGTGTAGAGCGCCCTCTGGTGGACAAACTATACAACTCCAACACTCATGACATAGTTCAAGTGTGTTTTTTATTTTATTTTTGAAATATTCATTTATCGGCCATTATAACTGCCGATACCGATAGTTTGGAAAATGCCTAATATCGGCCGATAATATCGATCTGGCTCTAATTCAAACAGCGTAAAAAATATTGAAATCTTCAAACCTTTGGCTTACTCAGTTTGGGGATATTCAAATTAATTAACCAATCATTAATACCCTTGATCAACTCTATGTTTTCCCACTAAGAAACGAACAGTGTTGGGTAAGTTACTCTAAAAAAGTAATTAATTACTAGTTACTAATTACCTCTTCAACAGTGTAATTAGATTACTGTACTAATTACTAGGGTTGGGTATCGAGAATCGAGTATCGATTGGAACCGAGACTAACTTTTCGTTTTTCCCGGAATCGTTCAAAAGTTAAAATTTCGATTCCTAGTTTCGATATTCGCAGTCCGCCGAGCGGAAGATGAAACCGCTGAACAACACCAACGAAGAAGCGTCTACCGGAAGTGTTGGCATAACCACGCGAATCGAACATGAGTAGCTTACGTCGGCGATCCAAAGTGTGGCTTCACTTTTCTAAAAATAACGAAATCAACAAAAGGAGTATTTTTACAGAAGGAGTATTTCCTTCAGAAATGATTATTTCCTTCAGAAAGGCCGTTGGTTAGCAAGGTTAGCTAAACTTTTTTGACCCTGCCTCTTAAAAGAATCGGAATCGAGAATCGTTAGGAACCGGAATCGAAACAAGGAATCGGAATCGGAATCGAAAATCGTTAGGAACCGGAATCGAAACAAGGAATCGGAATCGGAATCGAGAATCGTTAGGAACCGGAATCGAAACAAGGACTCGGAATCGGAATCGAGAATCGTTAGGAACCGGAATCGAAACAAGGAATCGGAATCGGAATCAGAATCGTTCAAATTCAAACGATACCCAACCCTACTAATTACTCTCTCTCTAAAAAGTATTTAATTACTAATTACTTTCAAAATCCCATTTCAATCTCAACCAGCTGAATAATACAAGGATAGACATGAATCTGTTTTAATTGTTTCAAATAAATACTATAAAATTGCATGAATTATCCTTAAACTGACCAAGGTGGAGAAGGTTACATTATAAAAACATACTTTTTAACATCAGACAATACATTTTGACGTTAAACCCACTATTGTTTTATGTCTGATCTCATGACATTTCACACTTTTTCATTCATATTTTACAATAATTCATACGAGTGCGGTCGTACGATTTAGACACCTCATAAAACGCATACGAATCGCTGTGAGATCGGATTGATCTATACACAGTATTTACCTCAATTTCATCAGAAGTAACTGTAATTAAATTACAGATAAATGAAGAGTAATCCCTTACTTTACATTTTCAAGGGAAAAGTAATTAAATTACAGTAATTAGTTACACCCAACACTGGAAACGAACACTGTTATTATGTTTGATTGATGTGAAGCTGCTTTGATGCAATCTATAATGTGAAAAGCGCTATATAAATATACTTGACTTGACTAACACTGATAGTGGTTTGTTGTTTTAAGAGGTCTATGAAAAACAACACACACACAACATCGTTCACATACAAGTGATTTACACTCGCACAACACGCACGTGGATAGCTAGACATGAGGGATCGTGCATGAATAATCAGGCATGCATGAATCCTGCGCTGTGATTGTTGCAGATATGAGAGAGAGAGAGAGAGAGAGAGAGAGAGAGAGAGAGAGAGAGAGATGCTATTCAGAAGCCTCAGGCATGTTCCTCTGAGCCCTGAAGCTCACATCAAGTCATCTCCATTAGCTGGAAAAGGTCAGACAGCCGTTCCCTCCACCTCAGGCATATGGACGTCCATTTCTGCCAGCTGTTGACCTCTCGCTCATGCATGGGTGATCATCACACAGTCAGTGTTCTAGCAGGTTCCTCCGGGATGATCATATCATCACAATCTTCACAGCTTCAGCTCGACTACAAAAGCTTAACCCATGTTGCTTACACAAGAGCTGTCTCCATTCAGAGGCTGCATCCTTCCAAGGAGGCAAACTAACATTAAAGGTTTATGCATTTAGCAGACGCTTTTATCCAAAGCTACTTACAAGGTACACATTTTGCATTCTTTTTACACCCTTGAAGGTCGAATTAATCATCCGGGATCAAACGAAGGCTGTCCCAAATTCAGCCAACAAATGCGCCCTTCTTACTGTGCGTTCACACCGTACGCGAATAGCGAGACAAATACGCGTGTGACGCGTCTAGTTCCACGCTTTTTTTTTTGTTGACGTCTTGTGGCTGTGCTTTAATGTTTAAGGATTGACCCCACTGTAAATCTCTCACTGTACCCCGGATTTTTGCTGGTTTCGTTTAAAAAATGAGGGACAAGTGGAAATTAATTGTGGTAATCAACAGTCCAACAAAAATCCTGTTTAACTTAGAGACACACACACACACATAGAGACGCACACACACATAGAGACACAGAAAGGTCTGGTGTGATGCTTAAGGGGTGCGAAGGCTCTTATTATACCAGGAAACCTGATTCAGTCCAGACCACCTGATCTGTGTGTGTGTGTGTGTGTGTGTGTGTGTGTGTACACTCTCCTGAGACAGACATGCTTCTCTATTATTCAGTGGAAGAGTGTGCAGATGTACAGGTATCAGCACACACACACACACAGAGAGAGAATCAAGCCAAATCAATAGCTTTAATATCTCAACTGTTTCTGCTAGGAACTGAAACCAGAGTAATCTCACATTCATCTCCACTAGAGTTTCATCGAGATCTCACCAATGCCTCAAACTGAGCTCAGATAAGCGTGCCATCGACAGACACTGCATCTCACACTCTTTTTGCCACAATAGAATGTTTGGAACCTATCAGTGAACATTCATAACTTCTTAATGTCAAGACCATTCTAAAGAACCTTTCTCCAATATAGAGAACCTTTAATGCAATTAAAGTGATTAAAGTTCTTCACTGAACCATCAGTGCCAGTAAGGAAACTTTATTTTTAAGAATGACTGAATATGATTCATTTTACACTGATGAATCATGCACAACAACTTTATATCACATCAAGCTTGTTTCTGCAACAGAATCAAAAATAAAAAAGGTAATTGCGACTTTTTATCTCACAATTCTGACTTTATACAATTCTGACTTTATATCTCACAATTATGACTTTATATCAAATAATTCTGACTTTATATCACACAATTATGACTTTATATCTCACAATTATGACTTTATATCTCACAATTATGACTTTATATCACACAATTCTGACTTTATATCACTCAATTATGACTTTATATCTCACAATTCTGACTTTATATCTCGCAATTCTGACTTTATATCACACAATTCTGACTTTATATCACACAATTCTGACTTTATATCACAATTCTGACTTTATATCACACAATTCTGACTTTATATCACAATTCTGACTATATCACAATTCTAACTTTATATCACACAATTCTGACTTTATATCACAATTCTGACTTTATATCACACAATTCTGACTTTATATCACAATTCTGACTATATCACAATTCTGACTTTATATCACAATTCTGACTTTATATCTCACAATTCTGACTTTATATCTCACAATTCTGACTTTATATCTCACAATTATGTCTTTATATCACACAATTCTGACTTTATATCTCACAATTATGACTTTATATCTCACAATTCTGACTTTATATATCACAATTATGACTTTATATCTCACAATTCTGACTTTATATCTCACAATTCTGACTTTATATCTCACAATTATGTCTTTATATCACACAATTCTGACTTTATATCTCACAATTATGACTTTATATATCACAATTCTGACTTTATATATCACAATTATGACTTTATATCTCACAATTCTGACTTTATATCTCACAATTCTGACTTTATATCTCACAATTATGTCTTTATATCACACAATTCTGACTTTATATCTCACAATTATGACTTTATATATCACAATTCTGACTTTATATATCACAATTATGACTTTATATCACAATTCTGACTTTATATCTCACAATTCTGACTTTATATCTCACAATTATGTCTTTATATCACACAATTCTGACTTTATATCTCACAATTCTGACTTTATATCACACAATTCTGACTTTATATCTCACAATTATGACTTTATATCTCACAATTATGACTTTATATCACACAATTCTGACTTTATATCTCACAATTCTGACTTTATATCACACAATTCTGACTTTATATCTCACAATTATGACTTTATATCTCACAATTATGACTTTATATCACACAATTATGGCTTTATATCACACAATTATGGCTTTATATCACACAATTATGGCTTTATATCACACAATTATAACTTTATATCACGCAATTCTGACTTTATATCACTGACTTTATATCTTACAATTCGGACTTTATACAATTCTGACTTTATTTCACACAAATCTGACTTTTTTTTCTCACAATTGCATGTTATAAAGTCAGAATTGGGAAAAAAGCCAGTCTTTTTTTTTTACTTCAAATTGGACTTAACATCTCGCAAGAAAAAAGTCAGAATTGCGTGTTTATTTTTTCGCAATTGTGAGTTTATATCACGTGATTATGACTTTATATCTCGCCATACTGAGAAATGAAGTCCAAATTGCGAGATGTAAACTGACAATTGTGAGATAAAAATGTGCAATTATCTTTTCAAATGTTTTATTCTGTGGCAGAAGCAAGCGTCCACACACAACACCACCAGGAACACACATTAAGAATGTAAATAGGCTCTGTTTTGATGTGGCTGAAGCAGCGGAGGAGAGAAAAGGTCAGCAAGAGTCCTCAGCTGTCTCTGTAGACCAGCAGCACAGCTTCAAACACACAGCCTCCGTCTTCACTTATTTCATCTTCCCTCATGCCTTAAATAATGCCCTTTCTTCTGCTCCCTATTTCTCTGAAGAATCAGGAGCTGAGATGATCACACACACCACTGGTGGCAAACCATGGAATATGATGCTTTTGAGAAACCTGAACGAATCTGAATCAATCGACTGAACTGACTCATAAAAGCAGCCCGAGAGACTCACTCAACCAAGCGCTCTGTTGTGGTTACGCTTAACTACTGATGGAAATAAACTGTTTAATTCTAAACAGGTCGTTGCACACTGAGTCCGAAATGTTTGCACATTAAAAAATAAATAAAACCTCACGTTGTGTCAATCACTGCCTCCAAAACTTTCATCTGACATAAAAGAATCTGATCAGGGACTATTTTCTGCATTTTTCGCATCCGTAGCGAGCAGTTTAAGAAGTGCTTTGACAATTCAGAGCCGACGAATCTCGAATATGAAAAAATGCAAACGAAAATTTTCGGACTCACTGTGCAAAGGTCATTAAAAATAATAGCAAAAATTTAGGGCTGTGCAAAAATTAATTGTGATTAATCGCATCCAAAATAAAAGTCTGTGTTTACATAATATATTTGTGTGTGCTGTATATAATTATTTTGTATATATAGATACCTATGCATGCATGTATATATTTAAGAATTATTTGCGCTTATATTCTGTATATATATATAAATACATAATCTATATTATATAAATATAAATATTTTTTATATGAATAACACATTTTCTTAAATATATACATGCATGTGTTTGTATTTATATATACAAAATAATTATATAAAGCACACACAAATATATTATGTAAACACAGACTTTTATTTTGGATGCGATTAATCGCAATTAATTTTTGCACAGCCCTACAAAAATTATAAACGGACTTCAATTAAAGGACATTAAAAATCCCTTTAAATCTAAGAACATCCATATCCAAACAAAAAGACATTTTACTAGAACGTTAATATTATTAAATAATTTAATTATTTAATTACAACAATATTAATATTATTGATTAATACAAATGTAAACAAACGCAATCTTATTTTAAAGAATATATATATATATATATATATATATATAAAACAATATAAATAATGCTTACACATATTTTAAAATAATTTTAGCACCACATTATGCAGCGTGTGTATGGTCAAACGCATTGGTTTTTAATCACACCGCCTGGAAATTAAGTCGTGTTTACAGTCACTAGAGAAGGTATACGTCGTCCTGTATGTTCAGCCCTTTTCAGTTATGCTTGTGAAAGAATTAGTATTTTATAGATTATGGCTTATGAAAACCTTTTCACAATATTCTAATTTTGAATTTGGGGTTTTCATATCTGTAATCCATAATCATCACAATTTTAACAAATAATTATAACACTTTGCATGTGATATTAGTTTCACCTTAAATTGAATTACTGAACTTTTGCACCATATATTGTCATTTTTTCCAGTTTCACCTGTATTACGCCGGTTTGGGGAGCATCAAAATATGCTAGCAGATCCTCTCATCCTCTGACGAGTTTTGATGAAATTAAACAATTAATCATAGTTTAACCATGCACTCTAATAATGCCTAATTTCAACCCAAATTTGGATCAAATATTGACAAACCCAGTAATTGGGTTAACATTTTAAATGACATTTTTAACCTAAAGTTTGGGTTTGTCCATATTTGCCCCAAAATCGGGTTAAAACAACAGCATTTTTTAGAGTGTGGTATTTGTTGTATAAAAATAGTACTCAATCTGGCAAAATTGACCATAATAAAACCATGGATGATTTTTGTCGTAATGGTCACATTTAATTGGAATTACTTTCAGAGACTCTTAACATTTACAGTACACACACACACACACACACACACACACACACACACACACACACACAGAGATTTATTTACGGTCACAAATCTGCAGCCCAAAAGAAAAGAAAAAACACATTTTGCAACACGGGGTGGGTTCAAATAAGTTTGACTTCTATCCACTCCGTTTCGAGCAATAGATTTAGGTTTGGTTAAAGTCGATGTAAATATTATGAATTTAAAGGCTTGTACAGATTAACCAAAATGCTGCGCATTGCCTTGTCATGTGTAACTGTATATTGCTCGAAATAAATAAACAAATAAAATAAAAAAAATAAATAAAAAAAACACATTTTTTTCAATGCAGTCTTAAATTTCTCAGGCCATATTTTTAGACTATAGTTTTCACTCACAGACAGTGGATCCGAAACAGAATCCAGAAAACATATGAATCTCGACAGTGATCACTAGATCCGGATCATGTGCTAGCTAAGCTTGTTTTTAGGTTTGCAGAGCTAAAACTGAGAAATACATCCGTCCTCCACAATCTATTGAGTTCACCAGCTCAAAGCAGCCTCATGCATGCTGACATAAATCTACATAACTGCGGATATGCAGAAGAAAACGCCACCCTGGGAATTACAGCGGTGGATAACCAACTCCCCTACATTACACGGCAGTGACCCCTGAGTAAAGACGGGTACAGCGGTGTGTGTGTGGAGCTGTCAATCAATGCCTTCAACACACACACAGCTTTACTATTCCAGAAATACCACGTCCATATCACACATCATTCATTTAGCATCAAAAAATAAGAACAATGATGCATATAAGAAGCTCTACAAGATCACACACACACACACACACACATAGCTTATGTTACAACATAAATACAGCTAAGTATGGGAAGACAATGCAAAATTAATAAACAAGTATTAGAACCCAAACTTGAATTGGTACATAATAGTGATATACATATTTGGTAGATGTTATGAGAACACTTTATTTAAACGTGACGTAGTTACACGTGACTACATGTACGTACTATAGTAATAACAGTCAAATATGCATTGCATACTTACTTATGCTAGTTTCTAAACCTAAACCGTAAATCTATAAGTTTATGTCGCTATTTAATATTACTCAGTACTCATTTGACTAGGTACAATATGTAACTACGTCACATAAAAATAAAGTGTAACCCGCTTTTGTTATAATTAAACATAAATGAAACGGAATAATGTGAAATTACTGAACGTTGCTTCTCTATGATGGCTCGGGTCAGATTTCCGATGATTACCGCAATACGCGTTTATTCGACCGACATTTGATCAAAATATCGACATCATGTCATTCATATCAATACTTTTTTAGGAAAAACGTAAACTACAAGCACTATACGTCATCGTTCATTTCAAACACGTCTTGTTATTTTGACCGAAACAGCGATTTGTCACACGGTCGTTAAAGAGAGAAATACTGTCAAATGTCGTGTGTTTGATTTACACAGACACATAAACAGAGTACATACAGGACAAAAGAATCGGCGTTGCTAGTAATCGCATTTAATCACATTAAGCGCTTATAGCGTCGTGTGTGTGTGTGTTTGATGCTCACGCGCACTCTCGTGTTGTTCCTGCGCTATTATTATTGCGATTATCTGGTGAATAATCTTACCGGTTGGTGTTGTGGATGAGGATGCGGTTCTGCGGTGGTCTGGTGTGTGTGTTCCTCTGGTTTTGCGGTGGTTTGAAGTGTGTGTGTTCCTCTGAGGATCAGGAGCTGTCCTCCGCTCGCAGTGCTGAACGCTCAGTGCTGGACAGCGACCGAGAACGGGACGATTCCAGCGACGCGCGTCACACACAGCGATACCCAGCGGCCGGGAGGCGCTACTGCAACACGGACTCATTTGAAGACGAATAAAATCAATCAGGTGAAAAAAATAATCAAAGGGAGCATACAAACTGCCAAATTAAGTAATGATAATAATAACAATTCATAAAAGAGTAAGTTAAAGGCAATTATAATATGTGAAGGAAAGACGTATAAAAGTGTGAACTCACTAGCGACACCTGGTGAGGTACGGTTACCACAGACACATTTCTCTATACATGTCCTTTTGTGTTACACACACACACACACACACACACACACACACACACACACACACATATAAAGAAACACACTCATGTAGACATGATAAAGACTCAGACATAAAGAAACACACAGACACACCCATAAAGACACACACACACACACACACTATATATATATATTTCGGCTGTCAAACGATTAATAGCATCCAAAATAAAAGTTTGTGTTTACATAATATATGTGGGTGTTTATTACATAAATACACACACATGCATGTATATTTAAGAAAAAAATATTATTTATATATAAAATATTTACATTTATATATAATATAAATTATATATAAATATATATACAGTAAATACATAAAAATATTTATTAAATATATACAAGCAAGTGTGTGTATTTATATATATATATATAAAATAATTAATTACACAGTGCACCCACATATATTATGTAAACACAAACATAAGGAAATGTAATGAAATAATTGAATAATGTCTACACAAGATGCAGCGGAAAGGGTACAAACTGTTATTATGTTTTACAATTGCAATTACATTTCATTGAACTGTCTGGGTATAGATATTAAATCTAGTTTATTTTCATTCTAGCTCAACTGTATGCTATATAACGGTTTGTCTAATAGATCTCATTGGGTTTGTGCCTCTGACGCTTTACATAAAGTGCTGGGTCATCACCGTATGTGTGTAATGCTGTAAGACAAACACAGTCAAACATTTACATTTAATCCTCAAGGGAAATTCACATTTTGCTGAAAAGACCAGCCGAACAAAAGCTGAAATTACATGTTATAATGTAAACAAGGCACAGAACGTTATACTGTAAAACACTCACACTGTTGATATTTTGAGAATTACAAAGCAATAACATCAACAGAAGAAACGTATGCCGTGTCTTTAAGGCATTAAACGGCACATTAAAAACACATCAATTCAGATCAGCTTTCCTATAAATAATGAAAATAACACACGACTAAACCATTTACCATCAGTAAGCAAGCACTTGTATATGTGTGGGAAAGACCATCATTGGCTGCATTTGTGAGAGAGTGAATCGTGATTGGTCACTGCTGTTGTGATTGGATGAGCATGAGGGTCGAGTTGGCTGCGGGTTTGAGAGCGTATGCTGTCATTGGCTGTAGCTGAGGGATGAATGTCCGTGACTAACAGCCTGGATGGCCTGTTCAGGAACCAGACTGGGATCTGAGAGGATTGATGTGGAGGTGCTGAGCAGACGGAGCGAACTCAAAACAGCTGGAGAGAGAGAGAGGTGTTAAAACCCTTTATTAATCGTTTAAAAACAATTTAGAACAATAGGTGTGGAGGTGAACAGGTGTGGAGGTGAACAGGTGAACAGGTGTGGAGGTGAACAGGTGTGGAGGTGAACAGGTGTGGAGGTGAACAGGTGAACAGGTGTGGAGGTGAACAGGTGTGGAGGTGAACAGGTAAACAGGTGTGGAGGTGAAAAGGTGAACAGGTGTGGAGGTGAACAGGTGTGGAGGTGAACAGGTGAACAGGTGTGGAGGTGAACAGGTGTGGAGGTGAACAGGTGAACAGGTGTGGAGGTGAACAGGTGTGGAGGTGAACAGATGAACAGGTGTGGAGGTGAACAGGTGAACAGGTGTGGAGGTGAACAGGTGTGGAGGTGAACAGGTGTGGAGGTGTGGAGGTGAACAGGTGTGGAGGTGAACAGGTGTGGAGGTGAACAGATGAACAGGTGTGGAGGTGAACAGGTGTGGAGGTGAACAGATGAACAGGTGTGGAGGTGAACAGGTGAACAGGTGTGGAGGTGAACAGGTGAACAGGTGTGGAGGTGAACAGGAGTGGAGGTGAACAGGTGTGGAGGTGAACAGGTGAACAGGTGTGGAGGTGAACAGGTGTGGAGGTGAACAGGTAAACAGGTGTGGAGGTGAAAAGGTGAACAGGTGTGGAGGTGAACAGGTGTGGAGGTGAACAGGTGAACAGGTGTGGAGGTGAACAGGTGTGGAGGTGAACAGGTGAACAGGTGTGGAGGTGAACAGGTGTGGAGGTGAACAGATGAACAGGTGTGGAGGTGAACAGGTGAACAGGTGTGGAGGTGAACAGGTGTGGAGGTGAACAGGTGTGGAGGTGTGGAGGTGAACAGGTGTGGAGGTGAACAGGTGTGGAGGTGAACAGATGAACAGGTGTGGAGGTGAACAGGTGTGGAGGTGAACAGATGAACAGGTGTGGAGGTGAACAGGTGAACAGGTGTGGAGGTGAACAGGTGTGGAGGTGAACAGATGAACAGGTGTGGAGGTGAACAGGTGAACAGGTGTGGAGGTGAACAGGTGTGGAGGTGAACAGATGAACAGGTGTGGAGGTGAACAGGTGAACAGGTGTGGAGGTGAACAGGTGTGGAGGTGAACAGATGAACAGGTGTGGAGGTGAACAGGTGAACAGGTGTGGAGGTGAACAGATGAACAGGTGTGGAGGTGAACAGGTGTGGAGGTGAACAGATGAACAGGTGTGGAGGTGAACAGGTGAACAGGTGTGGAGGTGAACAGGTGTGGAGGTGAACAGATGAACAGGTGTGGAGGTGAACAGGTGAACAGGTGAACAGGTGTGGAGGTGAACAGGTGTGGAGGTGAACAGGTGAACAGGTGTGGAGGTGAACAGGTGTGGAGGTGAACAGGTGTGGAGGTGAACAGATGAACAGGTGTGGAGGTGAACAGGTGAACAGGTGTGGAGGTGAACAGGTGTGGAGGTGAACAGGTGAACAGGTGTGGAGGTGAACAGGTGTGGAGGTGAACAGGTGAACAGGTGTGGAGGTGAACAGGTGTGGAGGTGAACAGATGAACAGGTGTGGAGGTGAACAGGTGAACAGGTGTGGAGGTGAACAGGTGTGGAGGTGAACAGATGAACAGGTGTGGAGGTGAACAGGTGAACAGGTGTGGAGGTGAACAGGTGTGGAGGTGAACAGGTGAACAGGTGTGGAGGTGAACAGGTGTGGAGGTGAACAGATGAACAGGTGTGGAGGTGAACAGGTGAACAGGTGTGGAGGTGAACAGGTGTGGAGGTGAACAGGTGAACAGGTGTGGAGGTGAACAGGTGAACAGGTGTGGAGGTGAACAGGTGAGGAGGTGAACAGGTGAACAGGTGTGGAGGTGAACAGGTGTGGAGGTGAACAGGTGTGGAGGTGAACAGGTAAACAGGTGTGGAGGTGAACAGATGAACAGGTGTGGAGGTGAACAGGTGTGGAGGTGAACAGGTGAACAGGTGTGGAGGTGAACAGGAGTGGAGGTGAACAGGTGAACAGGTGTGGAGGTGAACAGGTGTGGAGGTGAACAGGTAAACAGGTGTGGAGGTGAACAGATGAACAGGTGTGGAGGTGAACAGGTGTGGAGGTGAACAGGTGTGGAGGTGAACAGGTGAACAGGTGTGGAGGTGAACAGGTGTGGAGGTGAACAGGTGAACAGGTGTGGAGGTGAACAGGTGAGGAGGTGAACAGGTGTGGAGGTGAACAGGTGAACAGGTGTGGAGGTGAACAGGTAAACAGGTGTGGAGGTGAACAGATGAACAGGTGTGGAGGTGAACAGGTGTGGAGGTGAACAGGTGAACAGGTGTGGAGGTGAACAGGTGTGGAGGTGAACAGGTGAACAGGTGTGGAGGTGAACAGGTAAACAGGTGTGGAGGTGAACAGATGAACAGGTGTGGAGGTGAACAGGTGTGGAGGTGAACAGGTGAACAGGTGTGGAGGTGAACAGGTGAACAGGTGTGGAGGTGAACAGGTGAACAGGTGTGGAGGTGAACAGGTGAACAGGTGAGGAGGTGAACAGATGAACAGGTGAGGAGGTGAACAGATGAACAGGTGTGGAGGTGAACAGGTGTGGAGGTGAACAGGTGTGGAGGTGAACAGGTAAACAGGTGTGGAGGTGAACAGATGAACAGGTGTGGAGGTGAACAGGTGTGGAGGTGAACAGGTGAACAGGTGTGGAGGTGAACAGGTGAACAGGTGTGGAGGTGAACAGGTGAACAGGTGTGGAGGTGAACAGGTGTGGAGGTGAACAGGTGAACAGGTGTGGAGGTGAACAGGTGTGGAGGTGAACAGGTGTGGAGGTGAACAGGTGAACAGGTGTGGAGGTGAACAGGTGAACAGGTGTGGAGGTGAACAGGTGTGGAGGTGAACAGGTGAACAGGTGTGGAGGTGAACAGGTGTGGAGGTGAACAGGTGTGGAGGTGAACAGGTGAACAGGTGTGGAGGTGAACAGGTGAACAGGTGTGGAGGTGAACAGGTGTGGAGGTGAACAGGTGAACAGGTGTGGAGGTGAACAGGTGTGGAGGTGAACAGGTGTGGAGGTGAACAGGTGAACAGGTGTGGAGGTGAACAGATGAACAGGTGTGGAGGTGAACAGGTGTGGAGGTGAACAGGTGAACAGGTGTGGAGGTGAACAGGTGTGGAGGTGAACAGGTGTGGAGATGAACAGGTGAACAGGTGTGGAGGTGAACAGGTAAACAGGTGTGGAGGTGCTGGATACTCACTGGGTCTGAGCGCGGGCAGAGAGCAGTGCTGGTCCAGCCAGGAGAGAGTGCTGCGACACAGGTCATCCACACTCGCTGTGGACACCATACCGTTAAACGACTCGAACAGCGGCTCGATGATGATGCTGAACTATGGGAACGGCTTCCGCTCAGGAAAATATGAAGATGTGGACGACTTGCATTTTAACAGAGTTCATCTTGATTAAATCTGAGAGCTGGATCACTCCTCCATCGGCTTTTATGGGATTGAAACTGGCCAGCCCAGAAAGTTATTAAAGACACTGTTACACTACGAGAACTCACTCGAGGCTTTTGATTGTTTTTATTTTCAATTTTTGTTTTTTTTATTAAAAAATCTCTTTGAATTGGAGCCATTTAATGGCATTATAAGGACTCCCAGAAAATTCAATAAAAATATTTGTGTTTTTCTGAAGAAAGAAAGTCATGTACATCAGGGAAGGCATGCGGCGGGAATTAAATGATGAGGGAGTTTTAATTTTGGGGTGTTTATGTTTCAGATTAGGAAGAGACACAAAGCTTTGTAGGATACAATCCAGAACTTCCAGTTCTGCAGCGTTTGAGCCCTCACGTACTCTCTGAACTTCTCTCTCATGTGGTCGAATCGCTGTCGTGTTATCGGGACGCCTGTGGCCGGAAGCTGCTGTTGACACACACTACACACAAACGGTTCAAATACAATCACCAGGGATGCATGATATATCGGCCACCATAGCAGTATCAACCGATACATGTTCAATTTTAATACGTGTTCATTTGGCCGATAAATAATGGATTATTTCCTTCAGCACACCTGATGGTTATGAATTTCTTGAAATATGATTGAAATCATCAAAAAATGCAACATGTACAGCACAAGTCTGTCATATCGGCTAGGTAAACGAATTAATCGGCCGATTTATCAGTTATGGGCTTTCAAATATTATATACAGGTGAAACTCGAAGATTCAGAATATCGTGCAATTTCAGTAATTCAACTAAAAAGGTGAAACTAATATATTATATACACTTATTACATGCAAAGTGAGATATTTCAAACCTTTATTTGTTATAATTGTGATGATTATGGATTACAGCTTTTGAAAACTCCAAAGTCAAAATTAGAATACTCTGAAAAGGTTTTCATTTCTGTAAGCCATAATCATCAATCAATCAATTATAACAAATAAAGGCTTGAAATATCTCACTTTGCATGTAATGAGTCTATATAATATATTAGTTTAAGCTTTTAAGTTGAATTACTGAAATTGCACGATATTCTAATTTTGCGAGTATCACCTAGAATTATCGGTTATCTGATTTTATATTATCTGCTGTTGACAAACGGTTCAAATACAATCACAGTATCAACCCATATATGTTCATTTTTAATGTTGTCGTTATCGACCAGAAAAGAAAATCTGAGATAGTGAGATATTTCAAGCCTTTATTTGTTATAATTTTGATGATTATGGCTTACAGCTTATGAAAACCTCAAATTCAAAATTAAAATATTGTGAAAAGGTTTTCATATCTGTAATCCATAATCATCACAATTATAACAAATAAAGGCTTGAAATAACTCACTTTGCATGTAATGAGTCTATATAATATATTAGTTTCACCTTTTAAGTTGAATTACTGAAATTGAACGATATTCAAATTTTGCGAGTTTCACCTAGAATTATCGGTTATCTGATTTTTAAATTTTTTTTCCATATAGGTGCATTCCTAACAATCTCCACCACACATTAATGTTGGCAGCTGAAGCGCACTCACTTGATGGCAGAGTTGAGCACCAGGATCTCGTCTCTCAGTCTCTGGGCCTCCTCGTGGAGCTGAGCTCTCTCCTGCTGCATCTTACTGATGTACTCCGCTGTCTTCTGCAGGGTGGTGGCTTTACTGATCTGAGACCAGTGGGAACGAGAGTGCGAGCGTTAAGCTAAGGCGGAGGAAGAACGACTGAAGAGAGTGAACCCGAATTTTCGGGTTATCAAGACACTTTACTGCCGTAGCATGAGTGCAGCAGGCGCAATGATAAGAGGCTACCTTCCGTCACGTTGGAAGTTACAGAGATGAGGACTGTTTTCAGGCGCTGCAACATATCATTACGCCTGCTGCACTCATAGTTTCTTGATTATTACGCAGGAATGAGAGTATAATTCCTAGTTATATCAGCCTAGAAAATCACAACTTTTCATTTTCCGTCGGTCTTAGTGGACGATGTAACTACAGAAGAGGCAAGTTTTAAATAGAAAAAAATATCGAAACACTTTGGTCATTTTTTTTTTTTTTTTTTTTTGGAGAAATGCTAATGGTCTTGTGCACTTCAATGATGTATGCTAAGCTATGCTAAAAGTGGTACCATAAGCTTAAAGGAGTAGTTCACTTTTAAAAAAAACCTTTGCTGGGAAAATTCACTCACCCACATGTCATCCAAGATGTCCATGTTGTTCTTTCTTCAGTTGAAAAGAAATTAAGTTTTTTGATGAAAACATTCCAGGATTTTTCTCCATATAATGGACTTCAATGGGGTCCAAACGGTTCAAGGTCCAAAAGACACTTTCAGTGAAAACGGCAAACTGCTCAAAGGGCTTTAAACGATTCCAGACGATGAATAAGGGTCTTATCAAGCGAAACGATCGCTCATTTAAAAAATAAATAACAAAGTTTAAGTTTTATAAGCTCAAATGCTCGCCTTGCTCTGTTCTGTGATGCGCGTTCGTGACTCTCCTGTTATCAAAATGAACAAATCTTTTTTCATGTCATTTGGTTCAGTCAACGAACAAAATTAATGAGTTGACTCGGGAAAAGATTCGTTCATTTTGATAAACGACTTCGAACAGGAGAGTCACGAACGCGCATCACAGAACAGAGCAAGGCGAGCATTTGAGCTTATAAAACTTAAACTTTGTTATTTATTTTTTAAATGAGAGATCGTTTCGCTTGATAAGACCCTTATTCGTCGTCTGGAATCATTTCAAGCCCTTTGAAGCTGCACTGAAACTCTCAATTGGACCTTGAACCATTTGGTCCCCATTGAAGTCCATTATATGGACAAAAATCCTGGAATGTTTTCAATTTCTTTTCGACTGAAGAAAGAAAGACATGGACATCTTGGATGACATGGGGGTGAGTAAATTATCAGCAAAAGTTTTGTTTAAAAGTGAACTACTCCTTTAATGCTGTTCGCTATTCACTGCCATTATAAGGACAAGTGTGAGCCGCCCGAAAAAGTAAGAAGGACATTAGAACAACACCAGGGTGAGTAAATTATGACTTAGTTAACCCTAAAATGAAAATGATCCCTTTAATTTGCATGTTGTTTTCTTTTCTCAAGCGCTGACTGATGTAGTCACTGAAGTGATCGTTACCTTTATACTCGGCTGTGAACTGAGAGTGGTCACCAGACTGTGAAGCGTGTCAAAGCCGAGCTTGATGTTGAACCGTCTCTTCTGCTCGGCAGAAATGTGTGTGATCCGTCGCGTGTCTGTCTGTGAAACAACACGACATGAGCGACACAACATAAACCGCATGGTTATAAAACAAACATGCACAGCGGGTGGGCTTGTGATCTTACTCTTGTGGCTTTTCCATGCAACTCGTCCGCGTTTTTCTCCGGTGGATTCGTAGGTGACGTCTGCCCCATGTTTCCTGAAAAAGTAACTAAAATACACACGATTATTTTAACCACGGCATAAAACAAATTAAGAAGGTAATCACGACTTTTTCAGTAACACTTTTGAAATAAAACACAATGCTCGAGTTATTATCTGTGATAATAATATGAATGGAAACGTTTTTTTTATTGACATTTAGAAAATATCGCAAACGTTTTGCGCAAATTGGTAACGGAAATGCGGCTAGTGTAGACAGCATCAATCATTTTAATGCTTTTGATGCGACACACATCTAGTGAAGGCAAATGCCAACCGTTAAGCGACTAAACAGCAGTGGGCGTGGCCTATGGTGTAATGATGTATAACTATTAGCCGATATCTTGCCCTGGAGGCGGGGATATGCAAATTTATTTGCCTGTGTGATATCACAGATTCCGCAAAATCAAAATTATCGTTTTTTAGGCTTGATTGGATAAATGCTTTGTTTATAATAAGGAGGACGGTAATGATGATGAAACTTGCAGGATGTTTTAAAGCTACAAAGACCTCTTATATGTCAAAAGATAAGGGCAAATTTGATTTCTAATGTCATTCCACAAACTTCCATACATTACTTTTGAAATAAAACACAATGCTTGAGATATTATCTGTGATATTATATGAATGGAAACGCTGTCACTTTGTAATAAGTTTTTTTTAATTGACATTTAGAAAATATCGCAAACGTTTTGCGCAAATTGGTAATGGAAATGCAGCTAGTGTAGACAGCATCAATCATTTTAATGCTTTTTATGCGACACACATCTAGTGAAGGCAAATGCCAACCGTTAAGTGACTAAACAGCAGTGGGCGTGGCCTATGGTGTAATGATGTATAACTATTAGCCGATATCTTGCCCTGGAGGCGGGGATATGCAAAATTATTTGCCTGTGTGATATCACAGATTCCGCAAAATCAAAATTATCGTTTTTTAGGCTTGATTGGATAAATGCTTTGTTTATAATAAGGAGGACGGTAATGATTATGAAACTTGCAGGATGTTTTAAAGCTACAAAGACCTCTTATATGTCAAAAGATAAAGGCAAATTTGATTTCTAATGTCATTCCACAAACTTCCATACATTACTTTTGAAATAAAACACAATGCTTGAGATATTATCTGTGATATTATATGAATGGAAACGCTGTCACTTTGTAATAAGTTTTTTTTAATTGACATTTAGAAAATATCGCAAACGTTTTGCGCAAATTGGTAACGGAAATGCAGCTAGTGTAGACAGCATCAATCATTTTAATGCTTTTTATGCGACACACATCTAGTGAAGGCAAATGCCAACTGTTAAGCGACTAAACAGCAGTGGGCGGGGCCTATGGTGTAATGATGTATAACTATTCGCCGATATCTTGCCCTGGAGGCGGGGATATGCAAATTTATTTGCCTGTGTGACGTCACAGATTCCGCAAAATCAAAATTAGGCTTGATTACATAAATGCTTTTTTATAATAAGGAGGACGGTAATGATGATGAAACTTGCAGGATGTTTTAAAGGTACAAAGACCTCTTATATGTCAAAAGATAAAGGCAAATTTGATTTCTCATGTCATTCCACAAACTTCCATACATTACTTTTGAAATAAACACAATGCTTGAGATATTATCTGTGATAATAATATGAATGGAAACGCTGTCACTTTGTAATAAGTTTTTTTTTATTGACATTTAGAAAATATCGCAAACGTTTTGCGCAAATTGGTAATGGAAATGCGACTAGTGTAGACAGCATCAATCATTTTAATGCTTTTGATGCGACACACATCTAGTGAAGGCAAATGCCAACCGTTAAGCGACTAAACAGAAGTGGGCGTGGCCTATGGTGTATTGACGTATAACTATTCGCCGATATCTTGCCCTGGAGGCGGGGATATGCAAATTTATTTGCCTGTGTGACGTCACAGATTCCGCAATATCAAAATTAGGCTTGATTACATAAATGCTTTGTTTATAATAAGGAGGACGGTAATGATGATGAAACTTGCAGGATGTTTTAAAGGTACAAAGACCTCTTATATGTCAAAAGATAAAGGCAAATTTGATTTCTCATGTCATTCCACAAACTTCCATACATTACTTTTGAAATAAAACACAATGCTTGAGATATTATCTGTGATATCATATGGTTGTAAATATACTGTGTGACGAGATGCATTAAAACCACACAAACCAACACACCTGTTAAACTGGTCCTGTCACTTGCGTGCATTTGAACCGGGGAGAGTTTTTCTGTTTTGGGGATGAGAAGAAGTGGCGTTTGTTGCGCGAGCAGAGATGAAATGATGTTTCCCTGCGAGGAGCCGCTGTGGCCTGACATGTGTAACGGTGACAGAGGAGCGATGGCAGGAGAGGACCAGGGGGCATTGTGGGAAATCTGTGATCCTCCACGACTGCTGCTTTTTGGCTGTTATGGAAGGAAAAATAGCTATGAAGCGTTATCAGGATGACATCATGTTTTTGGTTATTCATTATATATGTTGTGTACTTTGCATGTTCAATATTCAAAAGAAAGTATTTTAGTGTACTTAAAGGAGTTCACTTTTAAAAAAACTTTTGCTGATAATTTACTCGCCCCCATGTCATCCAAGATGTCCATGTCTGTCTTTCTTCAGTCGAAAAGAAATGAAGGTTTTTGATGAAAACATTCCAGGATTTTTCTCCATATAATGGACTTCAATGGGGTCCAAACGGTTCAAGGTCCAAAAGACAGTTTCAGTGCAGCTTCAAAGGGCTTTAAACGACTCCAGACGATGAATAAGGGTCTTATCAAGCGAAACAAGCACTCATTTAATAAATAAATAACAAAGTTTACGTTTTATAAGCTCAAATGCTCGCCTTGCTCTGTTCTGTGATGCGCATTCGTGACTCTCCGGTTCGAAATGAACAAATCTTTTTTCGCGTCATTTGGTTCATTCAATGAACGAAATGAACGAGTTGACTCGGGAAAAGATTCGTTCATTTTAATGAACGAGTTCTAACAGGAGAGTCACGAATGCACTTTTTAAGCGGCACTGAAAGTGTCTTTTGGACCTTGAACCGTTTGGACCCCATTGAAGTCCATTATATGGAGAAAATCCTGGAATGAATGAAATTATCAGCAAAAGTTTTTTTTTTTAAAGTTAACGAACTACTCCTTTAAGTTTTCAGAAAAAGTTATAAGTTACAAGTAAAAAAAGGGCCAATATTGTAATATTTTAAAAACATTAATATACAGTAATATTGTGAAATCAAAGTTAATTATAATTAAAGCTAATTTCTACAGTGTCACTTGTCTAAATGTCTGTCAGTGTGGTTAGGACTGTCACTTTATATCTGAAAATCGATTGCACAATTCATTGGACCAACCGACACAAGTATTGAAAGCGAAAATCGATTTTAACAGCTTTTTTTTTTAACCAAAAGTGTGTTTTAGGTGGAAAGATCAATACAGGACAGAACATAAAGGATGTAGGAAAAATAACAGTGTCTTTTCTGTGAACCAAATGCTTTTTAATATTCGCTTTTACTTCAATGCAAGTGAACAAGCAAGGCGTTATGTGTTGTGTAGTGACGTGTGTGTGTGTTCAAGTAAGCCAGAAATGCGCAGATTCTGCAATACGCTGCATTTAATAAATCATGAGGACTCACGTGGTGCGTATTTGCACTAAATCCGCGCAGATTTGGCTTACACTAATTTCCCCAGCAAAGCGACGAAAATTCACGCCAGTAAATCATCAGGAATATTGCTGACTTGTGCATCTCAAGCGCCTCTTTACGCTCGTCCTAATGCCTGTTAGGTGTCCGTGGATTCGCCTGTATTTTGTGTTGAAAGTGGAAACGTCTTTAGACAAGAAAAATCGATTCAATGAACACTTATGTCTCAAAAACCGAACTGGATTTGTCACAAAAGTGACAGCCCTTCAGTCAGTGTGGTTGTATTATTTCACTTGTTTTACCGTGTGCTGTAAAGGTTTTATTGAGCAATCAGAGGATCTTACCGGAGAGATGGGTGATGTTGGTCTGTGGCCTTTTAATCCCGTTGAAGGAGCATCAAAACTCAATGATGTTTTTCCTAGAGATATAAAGTTTTTTATTATAGTACATATACACTGCCGTTCAAAAGTTTGGGATCGGTCAGATTTTTTATGTTTTTATAAAGAAGTCTCTTTATAAAGAAGTATTTAATATACTGTTAAATATCATCACAATTTAATATAATGCTTTTCTGTTTCAATATCTTAAAATATAATTTTCAGCATCATTACTCCAGTCTTCAGTGTCACATGATCCTTCAGAAATCACTCTGATGATTATTATCAATGTTGAAAACAGTTTTGCTGCTTCGTATTTTTGTGGGAACTGTGATGCAGTGTCTTTTCAGGATTCTTTGATGAGGAGAAAGTTCAAAAGAACAGAATTTATTTGAAATATAATATTTTGTAACATTATAAATGTCTTTACTGCAACTTTAATGCATCCTCAATGAATAAAAGTATTCATTTATTTTATTTCCCAATGAAAAAAATGAACAAATTCTTACTGTTTGAACTTTCCATTCATCAAAGAATCCTGAAAAAATTGTACACAACTGTTTTCAACATTGAAAATTATAGTAAATGTTTATTGAGCACCAGATCCTCATATTAGAGTGATTTCTGAAGGATCATGTGACACTGAAGACTGGAGTAATGATGCTGAAAAATCAGGAATAAATAACAAATATTAGTTTTTTTTATCAAATAAATGCAGCCTTGGTGAACACAAGAGACTTCTTTTAAAAACATTAAAAATCCTTTTTTTCAGCTTTAATTTGATTAACAGAGAGTTTCCGTTTTAGTTCATTTAAGCTTCAATTGTTTTAAACGTTAAAATGCTCACTAAAAACAAATTGAATAATGCCAAGTCGAAAACAAATGTACATACGCTCATGAGATCTGGAAGAGAGCAGATTGGCCAGGCAGCTCGTCTGAGTGGGCGGGGCTACAGATGAGGTCATGGCCATGGCGACCAATGGGGCTCCTCCAGTCTTGTGCTTGTGCTTCCCCCTGCCAGAAGCCACGCCCACTTGTTGTGGCACAGAGAAGCAGTGAGAGAGAGCGCCCGGCGGCTGAGACACGCTTACGGGCTCGTAACTCAAAGACATGCAGGTGGGAGACGGAAACATCTCAGCAACACCGGAGTATCCGTGTCCATGCTGGGCTTCCGATGGGATCGCGCTCATGGCCGAGCCGGTGTGTGTGATAACCGTGGACGTGGTCTCTGATTGGCTGGATGCATATCTGTGTCGGAGACAGGTTGCCGGGTAAGCCATCTCAGTGTTGAACGTCGTCTGCTGAGTGTACGGGGTCATGCCGGACGAGAGGTTCAGAGAGGGATGGAAGTCACCGATGTATTCTCCTGTGTGACCTTTGAACTTGGGATCTGAGGGTTCAGGACTGAGGTTGAAGGTCATGTTCGGGGTCTGGCGAGGATAACTGGGTCCAGAAAGGTTTCCAGATGAGGACGGCTGGGATGAGTTTTCAGCGGAGAGAGGAGGCTACACATGAAAACAAACTAAAGTTACATTATTTGACAAAAGTTTGTGCCTTATAAATTTGGATTCGATTTTAAAAATTCACAGTTTTGTTTCAATAGACAAAATTAATTAGGGCTGTGCAAAGATTAATTGCGATTAATCGCATCCAAAATAAAAGTTTGTGTTTACACAAACACAATATATGTGTGTGTAGTGTGTATAATTATTTTGTATATATAAATACACACACATGCATGTATATATTTAAGAATTATTTGCACGTAAATACTGCATATACATATAAATATATATAAATATATTAATCATATTTATATGTGTGTGTATTTATATATACAAAATAATTATACACAGCACACACAAATTTATTAATGAAAACAAACTTTTATTTTGGATGCGATTAATCACAATTAATCTTTGCAAAGCCCTAAAATTAATGAATAAATACTTACATTCATATGAAATATAATATACTTATTTATTTCTATTTTTATTTAATTTATTATTTTAGTTTTTTGTATACTATGTATGAAATGTATACTATGCTTTTAAACACGCGAGTATGATATAATTAATATAATACAATATAATAATTAGCATGGTGGAGTGGTACACATTTCAACATTAAAATCTTGAAAATAAAATAAATAAAATTAAAAAATGTAAGATATTAAAAACAAGATATTGTTTTTAGACACTATATATAACAAGATATTATATATATATATGAAGAGTTCAGATGCAAAAGCCTCTAAATGCCATTTGAAATTTTCTTCTTTAATGATGATTTTTATCAAACTTGTATATTTAAGTTCAGTAATTTCACTTAAATAACAATTAATAGGTAATTATCATTGCCATTTAAGTGAAATTACTGAACTTAAATATACAAGCTTGATAAAAATGATCATTCTAGAAGAAAATTTCAAATGGCACTTAGAGGCTTTTGCATCTGAACTCTTCATATATATATATATATATATATATATATATATATTTTTTTTTTTTTTTCAGCTGAGATAGGAGGCAAAAAATTACAAATTGAAATTATTTGAATTTAGTTTGTCTTATAAATTTTGGGAAATGTATTGAATTTATGTGAAATCTCATGAGATTTAAAGTCTAAAGCATGGCACACATTTCAACAGCAAAATGTTTAAATAAATAAATATTAAATATATTGTTGTAATAATTTCATTTAATTCTTAATATAATTTTTTATTTAATTATTAATTAAATATTATTAATTAAATATATATATATATATATATACACTTTTAATATATTTCAATGTTAAAATGTATACTATGCTTATATCCATGTTAATAAAATATAATTAATATAATACAATATAATAATTAGCATGGTTAAACGAGTGGTACACATTTCAATATTAAAATCTAAAAAATAAAATACATAACATTTAAATATTTTAAGAT
Source organism: Pimephales promelas (assembly GCF_988280905.1). Lineage (NCBI taxonomy): Eukaryota > Metazoa > Chordata > Actinopteri > Cypriniformes > Leuciscidae > Pimephales > Pimephales promelas. The sequence goes on from NC_142772.1 coordinate 48,778,038, forward strand.
ATTAAAAAAAGTGAAACTTGAAAATTACAATATCGTGCAATTTCAGTAATTCAACTTAAAAGGTGAAACGGTAATATATATATAATATATTATATAGACTCATTACATGCAAAGTGAGATATTTCAAGCCTTTATTAGTTATAATTTTGATGATTATGGTTTACAGCGAACATTTCCAAACTTAAAAGGTTTACTCTGGTCAATTACTGAAATGAAATGAACTTTTGCACCATATTCTAATTTTTCGAGTTTCACCTGTACACAGACATACAGTATATATATATATATATATATGTTGTTGACAAGTGCATCGGTGCGCACCTGTGTGAGCAGGGGTCCGGTGTGTATCATCTGACTGGTGATGGCAGAGGAAGGAGTGGACAGAAACGCCCCGCTGGACGCACTCTCGAAGAAGCTGCAATCTGAGTACCCCACGTGCTCCGGCGCTGGCCCGCGCAAACTCATGAAGATATCTACAAAGCAATGAGAACACGCTTCATCCGGACAGTTTAGGATTCTTCCATTCAATTCTCATTTATTCACAACACACATCGTTTCAAAGCAGCTTTACATTAAATACATGAGACCACATTATAATAAACTTATTTATTTCTATTTTTATTTAATTTATAATTGTATTTTTTTGAATACTATGTATGAAATCAAATGTTTACTATGCTTTTAATCACGTTAGTATAATATAATTAATATAATACAATATAATAATTATTATATTATGCATATATATTTTAGCTGAAATAGGAGGCAAAAAAAAATTACAAAATTATCTGAATTTAGTTTATCTTGTAAATTTGGGGAAATGTATTGAATTTATGTGAAATCTCATGAGGTTAATAGTCTAAAGCATGATACAAATTCCACTCGCAAAATGTTTAAATAAATAAATATTAGATATAATATTTTTATAATAATTTAATTTAATTCTTAATATATATTTTTATTTAATTATTAAAAAAAAATAATATAATTTTTTTTAAATATATTTTAATGTTCAAATGTATACTTATGTATGCTTATATCCATGTTAATAAAATATAATTAATACAGTGATCTTTACAGTGATCAGAGAGGTAAATGCCGAAGTTATGTATTTCAGAAATGTACACAAGTCACAGTTAGCAAAAAACGTATCAAAATTTAATGCAGAAACAATGAGCTCATTGATTGTTTGTTAACGAGTGATTACGACATTTAATATCTTGCTACTTTTAAAAATAAATCCGACAAATCAAGCATCACTACTACCTTTGCTTTGCATATACTTACGGCTAATGAGCTAAAACACTCCAAATCACAAACATGACTCACATTTTCTTCAGAAATATCCACTTCTAATGAAGAGACACAGCTTCTACTCCATCTCCACTACAAGCAAGAGTCCATGCAACATCATGCTTTAGTCTCTCGCAGTATCTAAACTATTGCCCTAGTCCTGCCAAACCAATCATGATACCCGCTATAAAGGCATTTTCCACCTCGGATGATGATGTGGGCTTCATTCGGGCGTTTAACAACCGGGTCACATGACGCTCACTCACATCCAGTGTTGACATCAGTGAGAAACCTGGCAGTGCCACAATGAGTGAGACGGACCGACAGCACGTCCTCGTGACTGAGTCCTGCCAGCTGACCATAGCAGGAACATGACAGTCACACACACACACACACACACACACACACACACACTGCTGAAGTCTATTACAGAGGCCTTGATCCAGAAAACATCCAGATACCTGCTAGTAGGGTTGTGCGTCTGCAATATAATATCACACACACACACACACACACACACACACACACACACACACTCAGTCCTGCCAGCTGACCACAGCAGACACTGCCAGGAACATAATAGTCTCTCTTTCTGTCACACACACACACACACACTGCTGATGTCCATTACAGAGGCCTTGATCCAAAAAACATCCAGATATCTGCTATTAGGGTTGTGGGTCTGTGTTAATATCATATCACACACACACACACACACACACACACCAGAGTTTCCGCTAGAAAAAAATGGCGCCGGTCACTTTGGTTTAGTTTAACGGACATTTTGATGATATACCGGTCAAATATCGCCTCTTAATTAGTCAAGTTGAGGAAAACTGAAGGCAGGCTATGTAACTTAAAGGGTACATATCATGCTTTTAAATCATTCATATTTACATCTAAATCATACCGTTGTGGTCTATATAAAGCATAACTGCAATGCTTGGGTCTGAATTCCTCATTATTATAGCTCCACAAGCCCTTTTTCTGATGTGCGTCTGTGAGCGACCCGTTTCGAAGCGGCCCCTTTACATAAAAAGGAGATGCGTCACACCCCGCCCGCTCTCCAGGTCACGGTCGGTTCAACTCCCCACGTTCGGCCATTATTGTAGTTTGATTAGAGATATCCGATTATATACGATACCTTCAAAGAACATTTTTAGTCACTCGTTAACAAAATATCAACAACAGAAGACTTGTCCATCAAGCCTTACGTATTCCAGCCAGAGCGAGCGAGTCGATAAAGACGACGACGAACCTGCAGAACAACCTCTTCATCATATGGATGTATTGGTATGCGAGTTAACCGTTTTGTGTTATTAGTGAAAGTCGACTATTTCTCTTGTTAAAACAAGCACACCGACAAGATAAATGACTACGGTCTAATCTTACCACAAACAATCTGCATTGATAATATTATACGTTTAGAAAAGCATCATTGATGAAACTCAAGAACAATAATACTGCAGACGTGTAACAGCAGCGAAGTAGATCCATGCAATCCTCGGGGAGCCGATGTTGCAAGGCATCTATCAGATGTTGAACATAGCGTTCCCTGGCTTTTTTGAAAGCTTGAATAGCGGTCGCTTGAATTGGTCACTTTGACATCCTTGTAGCCTATGTGTGCCGTCTTTAACCCTTGTGCTGCATTAGATTTTTAACACCGTTGAGTGCATTAAGGACCAAAAATGGCCACATATTAAACATTGCCTAAAATATTATATATTATTATTATTTTCCACTTTTACCAAGTTAAATCTTTTAACCAGCATCAGTCCTCATCATAACTACCAAAAATGTATTCAATTTCAGGATTTTAACCCTTTAATTACCAGTTTTGTTTGCGAAACCATCGATTTGTATAAGAGGAAAAAACACAAAAATTCAATTATTTTCAATAAACTAAATGCAAAGAGAAAACTTTAGATTTGGATTATCACAGTCCCACTTTGCAAAAAATCCCACTTGGCGCGTTAGAGACCAAAAATGGCCACCTATTAAACATTGCCTATTGCCTAAAATAAGGTGCATTTGCACCCATAGGGAATAAATATGTAGTGACGTCATCTGGTGGAATACACTATATAATGCAAATATAATGCTTTTGCTTCAAAATGAAAGGATGTTTGTGCAAAAATCATGTTTCATGTATTACTGACAGCCTCAGATTTAAACAACGTTTTAATGGGTTTCAATGGGCCATTTATGGTGCTGAGTGTTACTATTTGATCTACACAGTGTGTGTGTTATACATATTTTGCAAAATGGGATCACATTTTTTACATGTATCCAAAAAGTCACAATTTTGCCAAATTTCATACCATTTGCATTAAAACAGCCAAAATGGTCAAAGAAATTAAACTGCAAAAGACCAAAAATGTCCCTAATGCAGCATAAGGGTTAATTTCATTCAAACGGTAGAGCCTGTTGCTTTATAACATAGCCAAAGGTCGTGTATTTTTGCTTTATACATTTTACGCTTATTCTCTGATTCAGATTGTGTTAGGGGGCGGGATTATTAGGCAATTTTAATCGGACAATTTGACCGGAGAGATTTAATTTTGTCGGATATTTCCTTTTTTTCCCGGCCAATGTCCGGTAATTACCGTACAACGGAAACCCTGACACACACACACACACACACACACTGCTGATGTCCATTACAGAGGCCTTGATCCAAAAAAACATCCAGATATCTGCTATTAGGGTTGTGGGTCTGTGTTAAAATCATATCATATCACACACACACACACACAAACACACACACGGTGGTGTTACGTTCCTTAATGAATCGGCATTTTTTTTAATCAATGATTCAATGCTCCCTTTATATGGAAAATATCTTGAATGTAACTCGACACCGTTGCCTCATTTAGTATACACGGTTCTATGAATATACAAATGAGCCCCGCCTACACTCCCTCACTCAGATCTCCACTGGTTGACGATCGCACGTTGATTACGAGGTCATTTGTGACGTCAGAAACACCAGCGATTTCAAAGCGTGTTTTTGAAACTGTCTTTGGTTCAATACTGGAAAATACTCAGCAATGCTGTCCACTTATCAACTTACACATGGTGTGTCTTAAAGCAGATTAAAAACACCACATACACACACAGATAAAAACTGGATTTGCACCACAGGGGGAATTATTTTTTATTTTTTTAGTATGTAGATTGGTCTAATTTTTTACCAAAATGTAAGACTGATTAGTCTTAACTCACTGCCAAAAAAAGAAAAAGCTTGTCAGTGTGCAAAAGATGTTCAATCAAAATGAGGCTGATTTTAATTTCGTCCTGAAACACTGCATTAAAAGTAAATATATTTGCCAAAATTGCAATTTAAATCCAAAAAATCTTGTATTATGTCCATATTGCTCAGCCCTATGGTATATTATTATTATTTACACTAACAGAAGATACATTGGTACATGATTGAGTGAATGTTGTGCTAAAGTAAACTCTTCTGATCACATGCTACTTCCACTCTTTCACCTCTACACGACCCCGGCAATGAGGAAGTTATCCAATAGTAGTCATCAACGCTACTTGGAAACAAAGTATCTACAAGTAAACAGTAAATTTGCCACCTATTTCTTTTGCATTTGTAATTAATACAAATTCGGTAACACTTTATTTTACATGTTACACGTACTTACCATAGCAATAACTGTAAAATATGCATTTTACATGCAACTCACCCTCAACTAAAGCCTAATCCTGCACTAACCCTATAGTAAGTACGTGTAGTTAATTAATATCACTCAGAACTTAAATATATAATCACACTTTAACAATGACACTTTAAAATAAAGTGCAACCACAAATTTTTTTTAAAAATATAGGAAAAAATATGAGATAGGAGGATTTTTTTAATGTCGTCTTTTTACAATTATTGTCTAGTGCAAATATTTTGTTTTTCCCCAAGAAACATCGCGTTCGCTAGCAAAGCCTACACATACACAAACGTTCTTGGAGGAAACGCAAAAGCATTAAAATATTTTTTCATTACCAAGTCCCTTTATTTATTATACATGTTCATATTAATCACTAAAAATAATTTAAAATAATATATGATATATTCAATATGAGTCACTATATTCAGTTTGAATTTCGTATTAGCAATCGAATTACAGATAAAACGTATTGTTCATAAATATCAATCAATGAACGATGATTGAATTTTCTTTAATCGAGTTATTTTATTATATTATTTATATATCTTTATGAATAAGAATATATGATATATGATATGACATTACTATATTATGATATATATTTAATTATATTAATGTAATTAAATTAAAATTATATTAATGTTAATGTATTCAGTTCATATTTAATTATATTTATTATTTATTAACCGATAAAATCATTTGTTCATAAATATTAATGAATATATTAATATGAAACAATGATTTTTTTTTATTTATTTGTATGAATATTAAGCAAAAAAAATTATAATGAAAAAAATGTATAAAATAACTATTATATTATGCATAGTATTTAATTGTATATTCTATTCAATATATAGTAATTACATTAATATTAAAAAGCATATTGTTCATGAATATTAATTAATATACTGAAAAATTATATATTTTTTTAAAATGATATTAATCCCTATATTTAATTCCTATTATATTTCTTATTAGAGTAATAAAGACTGATCACTGATGTTCATTAAACTTACCTGGTATATCCATCAGGTCATCCAAGCTGGGCTGCAGTGGAGTCAACCCAGGCTGGATCATGTCTGCGTTACTGGTGTAAACTGAGACCACAGGAGAGAAACTGTAAGTGTGTGTGTGTGTGTGTGTTTGAAGGAGTTTGTGCATTGATTATTATAAGGTTCCTTGTTTTAGGGTGTGGCGTCCTTCCTGAATGCATTTTATAAACTCATGTGACTAAATTCTCCATCGCTAAAAGCTCTCATTTATAAAATCCTAAATTAAAACACTTTAATTTAAGATTAGCAAAGATGATCTACCACTGAAAGATGCATTGTTAAATTAGCCTTTCGATTAAAAAGCTTAACAACACTAAGATGCAGTGAAGAACTAAATGAATTTGTTCAGTCAAAGGATCTGTTTGAAATGTCAATGTTGCTGAGATCCACAAAGCTATGGAAGTTTGTTTCCACCTCAGAATAAAACATTTAAAAATGATAATTGCTTTTTATCTTTTAACTTTTTATCTCACAAATGCAAGTTTACATCTCAAAATTCTAACTTTATTTCTCACAAATGCAAGATATAAAATCAGAATTGCATGATAAAGTTGCTCGCCGTTGCGTGTTGTAAAGTCCGATTCAAAGGGAACAAAGACTTTTTCCTCAATTGCATATTTAAATCTCACAATTCTGATTAACACGTAATTGCAACTTTATATCATGCAATTCGGACTTAAAATCTCCCGATTGTGTGTTATAAAGTCAGAATTGCGAGACATTAACATGCAATTACTTTGTAGTTTATTTCTCAAAATTGCGAGTTTATATCACGCAATTCTGTCTGTAAACTCTCAGATGCAATTCTCAGATAAAAAGTCACAATTACCTTTTTTATTTTCAATTCTGTGTCGGAAACAAGCTTCCATACAAAGCTGATCTCGCATAAAAGCGCTTAAAAAAATAGTTCATATAATAACAAACAATATGGTCATAATTTCATTTAATTGCATGTCATTTCAATTCTTCAACAAAAAGTGAGCAACAAAACCCTCATGAGACTTTGCTTCAGCAGAGACTGTGATTGGATGACTGGACTAACCAGCTGACCAATCGCATCACAGCATCTCAGGTTTTTTTTTTTTTGCAAACCATGTCTATCCTTTTTTTTATTGCATATAAATATCTACGGTTGAGTTATTATTATTAAGCATATATTGTTGCTTTTTAACTGAGAGAGAAACTCTTTTTTTATTGGCCAAACAGCAATAAGAACATGCCTTTTCCAATTTGAAAAATGAAAGAAATCAAATTATTTAAAAAAAAAATATTTAGAATGATTTGCTTTCTTTCGTTTTTCAAATGATACAATTTTAAAAAATGTTGTTTTTCAAGCAATAAGATCACGCCTTATCCAATTTGAAAAGAAAAAAGAATTCTAAAGTGTCACATGACAACAAAGTGTAACTGAAAATGTAGCAAAATAAATGAAATATTACTTAAACATTTGTTTCGCGCTAGGAAAACCAACGTATTGACCTTATTTTACACTAGGGATGTGCCGGTATCAAATTTTCATGCTGCGGTTAATTGATTGAGCTTTTATCACGGTATACGGTATTATCACGATATTTTAATGAAATTATATTTTAATGCTCAAGAAAAACAGATGCATTGTGGGTCTCTAAAAAATGTGTAATTGTGATTTTCAAAACATATGGTAACTAAACCAAATTGTTTAAAGTTTAGTGACACATGCTACAATGACTGGTAGGTTACTGTTTGTATTATTCAATTAAATGATTGGATTTGATTTCTTAATTCTTAATTCTTAATTAATTCAATATTGACTCATTTGGATAAATATTAGGTATGCCCCAGTCTGTTAATGTTTCTCAAGAAAGAAAAAAAAACTCACATAATGCTGTAAACATACAGAGAGAAATGAAATATAATATTTAGCAAAATACTCCTTGCTATTTTTTTTCTAGTCAGCTAATGTGCTGGTCATTAAATTGCTTTCCTGAGGTAAATGTAACGTTTTGTGACACAACTGTTCTCCTGCAGTGTTACTGACCTTTTTCCGTGTTTGAAAACACTGATTGATCGTTATTATGTACAAGTAAATATACCTTTCGGTAAGTTGTACTGTATCTTTAAATAAAAACGAAAGTAATATGATGATCGGTTTACTTGAACTGAGGAGCAACGATCTGTGATCAGAACCTAAGAGCTGATTTATCAACTTCGATTTATCAATAACAACTTTCATATCAAAAGTAACCTGCTCTGTCTAGTCTGTTGGTGTCCGTGTCCTCTTTGCTCTGTGATTTTTCTCTGTGGGAGAGCGTGGGAAAAGTGTGAAATGCGTTAAGCGCCTTTCAGACAGGATGCGGAATGCGCGACGCTGGCCGTTTGGTTCAACGTTGCCCTTCAGATACAACGCGATTTGCCATTTTACAAATAAAAAGTTTAACTATTTTGAACTTTAACACCGGCGTGGTCGTGCAGGTCGACGCAGCAACAAAACACCCCTGCGCGTCGCGCGCGTATTCCGCGTCCTGTCTGAAAGTCTCAATCTTGAGTCTCAAGCGGAATGTCTGAGAGTTGGCAGCCCTGCGGGGATAAATCGTCGGGAGCGTTCCGCCATGCTTCTACTCCATGTGAGGATTGTTTACATTAGACTAGTGCGCATTGTCGCATGCACACAGTGCTTACATGTGGGGATTGTTTACATCAGAGTGCGCGCGTGTTGTGCGCAGCACGCAGTGTTTGAGCGGTTGAAGGAAAATAAGCAGCTAATGCGTGCTCTAAAAGTCTAAATTCGAATCTATTATTTTTCACGGTATTTTGAAGAGCCCGCGATAACAATATCGTGCATATTCATTACCGCGATTTATCGCATTACCGAATATCGGCACATGTCTATTTTACACTACGTATCCATAACACAAAATCCAACGGGAAACACTGCATCACTTCATGGACTCACTGTTTTGGCGCTCTCCCATCCAGGGACTGGGTTTCTGGGTCATGGTGAACAGTGTGTCTGAGATGTCCGACAGAAAGCAATCCAAGTCAAACATGTGCACTTCCTCTGATGCCGTCTCCGGCTCGGGATAAATCTGGCTGGTCCACTTCTCCAGTCCCGTCCTGCTGATGGGACTCTGTGGAGAACACACGTGATTAGAGGGATCATTCAGGTCTGGAGGATGAAGCTCACACTGAACTTCATGTTAATGCTAGAGGTTTGATCATATCACTAACACTAAGAGCAATGAATGTAAGTCAAAAACCCATTTTTAGTCATACCTAGAAACAAATCCTGGTCAAATAGGTTATATGTAGAATTGGTTCAAAGTTAGAGTTGGAAACATCTTGAAAAGAAAATTCTTTTTCCATACAAAGTATTAGGCCAATACATTTTATCACACATATTTCATTATTTTGATATGTGCATTGCATTGCTTGTTTCCACATCTCCATACGGCTGAACATGTTTAACACCAATAACTGAATTATAACTTGTCTCATTTATAAAACTGTGCATAGGATCCTTACTAAAAGTGTATGTGAGGCCCAAAAGCCAAATAAATAAATATAATTTTAATATTTATACATATAAAACTGTGCAAAAATTCCCTTTATAAATCCCAGTCAGTGGAAGATTGTGCGCCCCGAAATATCCATATATGAGCTTACTATGTTGTTTTACTACAGATCCTCATCTGCATCTCATTTGCATATGCATATTCATCCGCGTGATATGTACAAGTCATTAGGAAAATATGAGATACGGATGTGCCGTCACATTACATTGGTAAAAATCATTCAGTAGCCGATCCTTGCCTCGTTTTCGAATAAATAAATCAAATAGTATAAAATGCATTTCAGAGACAGCGTTTCTCAATCTTTCTTTTGCACTTGGCAAATAGTGTTTTGAATTGCTTTATATTTTGAATTGAAAGAGATGCATTATTTGATGAAAATATACACATTCTGAAAAATGCTGGGTTGTTTTAACCCAATTTTGGGTCAAATATGGACAAACTTAAACATTGGGTTATAAATGTAATTTAAAAACGTAACCCAATGGCATATTTTACCCCAAATTGGGTTAAAACAACCCAGCCTTTTTTTGAGTGTAATAGTTATTATAAAACATTAAAAAAGCATGCCACAGGAAAAGTGTTTCAGCACATCATAGCGCATAATAGTATTAAATATATACACTCTGAAAAATGCTGGGTTGTTTTAACTCAAGTTTGGGTCAAATATGGAGAAAACCCAACCGTTGGGTTAAGTTTTTTATTTAAATGTTTTACCAAATGGTTGTGTTTGTCTATATTTGACCCAAATTTGGGTTGAAACAAACCAGCATTTTTTAGAGTGTAACATCAAGAGTACCTATAATTAGCAAATGATTACGATCCAATTATCCAATCATTTCCTCGACTAAATGAAGCCATGCCCTACTTTTGCTTGTTAAAGGAGTAGTAGTGCTGGTTATTTACTCACTCCCGTGTCATCCAAGATGTCCATGACTTTCTTTCTTCAGTCGAAAAGAAATGAAGGTTTTTGATGAAAACATTCCAGGATTTTCTCCATATAATGGACTTCAATGGGGTCCAAACGGTTCAAGGTCCAAACGAGGCTTTAAAGGGCTTTAAACGACACCAGACGATGAATAAGGGTCTTATCAAGCGAAATGATCGCTCATTTCATTTAAAAAAAAAATAAAAAAGTTTAAGTTTTATAAGCTCAAATGCTCGCCTTGTTCTGTTCTGTGATGCGCGTTCGTGACTCTCCTGTTCGAACTCGTTCATCAAAATGAACGAATCTTTTTTCGAGTCAGATAAGACCCTTATTCATCGTCTGGAATCGTTTAAAGCCCTTTGTTTGAACAGTTTGCACTGAAACTGTCTTTTGGACCTTGAACCATTTGGTCCCCATTGAAGTCCATTATATGGAGAAAATCCTGGAATGTTTTCATCAAAAATCTTCATTTCTTTTCGACTGAAGAAAGAAAGACAAGGACATCTTGGATGACATGGGGGCGAGTAAATTATCCGCAAAAGTTTTTTAAAGTGAACTACTCCTTTAACTCAGATATACGTCACAACAGGGAAGAAAAGACGACCACAGTTCACATTTCATGCCAACTTCACCCAATCCAACCCATCTGGTCTAGAAGACATCAGCTATTAATCATTTCAGAAGTTTTACATTTTTAATTTTTTTGCACTGACGAATCATTCACAACAATAAACCCAGAAACGTGCATTACGGTTGACTTAAACACAAATTTCCAAAGCGGTTACACACTCAGATTTGACATCTTACTCACGGATTTCATTGGGAGAATCCCATCTGCAAGTGTTATGCCTGGAGAGTCTTGCTGATATTTCTACTGATGTTCGGCATATTTATAATAAAACCCACAATCAGACGACAGCGTCAATGATTGCGTCTTCCCTACGTTCTGTCTTACGCACAAAGGTGGCAAATTATAGTATTGGTTTGTGAGCAGGATTGATGTGTGTGTCCATACGTGTGATGTGTTAACGACAACAAGCGTGTAATAGACAGGAACCCCGGCCCGATCCCATTATGCTTTCATTTCTCGGTCTTTTTCCCCCAGGTTTCTCCGTATCATTGAAGGACGAGCCGGTCTTTTGTTCCTGACCCAGTTCCCGCGGTCACACACTCACGTGTGGAGGACAAACGCAAAACCACTGCCTTCTAATGGCCCGATGACACACTGCACCTCAACACCAGACGGACACGCGGAGGGCCTAGTTGTAAAACACATGGATTAAAACTTTCCAAACAAAATGAGAATATGGTGCAAAAGTTCACTAATTCAACTTAAAAGGTGAAACTAATATAATATATAGACTCATATTCAAAGTGAGATATTTCAAGCCTTTATTTGTTATAATCTTGATTACAGATATGAAAATCTTTTCACAATATTCTAATTTTTAATTTGGGGTTTTCATAAGCTGTAAGTCATAATCATCAAAATTATAACAAATAAAGGCTTGAAATATCTCACTTTACTTGTAATGAGTCTTGCATATATTTTTTTATTAGATCAGATAACATTTTAATCTGTCATATGGTCATGTTACAATGTGCTCCACCTATGGGGCATGTTGTCACATTTCACTTCTCTGAACTCTCTCAAAAGACGCTTTTCCCACTTCTGTGAACAACTCCTACAGTTTTATTTCACTGGAATAAATACATTTTTATAAATAATGCATTTTAGTAATCAAAAATATTCCGGCCTGTAATTCGAACCGTAATGCATGCAGTGACATCGCCGCTCAGGATTGGTCACTTGCCAGTCGTTATCATAAACTAGGGCTGTATTCAACCAAAGAAATCCTTAGTCGACCAAAGTCGAGTCCTGCTCGACGATTAGTCGACTAAAAAAAAAACAAAAAAAAAAAAACGTGATATTTTGATTAAACATTTTTTAAACAATTGTCATTGAGCATTTATAAAACAACAACGAAAAAACATCACAAATAAATAAAACTATAATAATAATATAATTCTTTGAAAATTAAGTGATTTTTTAACTGCAAAAAGTGAACAGCTCTGTCCTAGGTCTATAGTAACAGTCACAATCGCGCACCTGACCACACCACACGCTGCAAAAAATATCTGCCACTGTGCCACATAATGAAAGATCCCAACAAAAACTCTCGTTTATACAGGCTTTATATTCTTCTTTACTTTCAAAGCTATGGGTTAACTTTAGTCCTGACGATCAAGGCGTTTTAAACAACACTCAAAAAAACCCAAATAACTTAAAAACAATCCTATAATAGGCTGTACCGCGTATAGGTTTATTTTCGTTTTGTTGCATTATTTAGGCTATTTTCAAATGCGTCAAGTGTACAAATAAAAACGAAAACATTAAGAAAACACAATCTATTGAGTCAGCATGATATAGCCGTTAAAAGGCTGCTCACGTCTTTTGCGCGCTCAAGTTCGATTTTAAATGTAGGCGCGCGACTTGCGCGCTCATAATGGCAACGCGATCGCCTCCCTCCACAGTCTTGTCGTCTTTGTTTTAAAATGCAGCCAGACAAAAGATTTATATTTCCTGGACATTTTGTCGACTAAAGCCAAAACAAGCAGCGTTCTAACAGAATGAATACAGCATCCCTTACCGAGCGCGAGCAGTAGCGCAGCCAGCCACAGGTGCGGTTCCCGAGTGTATTATGTGTGTGCGCTAAACTGTGGCGCAGTTACAAAAATAGCCTAAATTAAAGCATTTTAAAGTTGGGGACAAAACATAGGCTAATTATATTTAGAATACAGTAATAAATAACTGATTATAAATGAATAAATATCAAGGAGTAAGTCATTGAAAAATTCCTTCTATTGGTAAAAAAAAAAAAAAAAAAAAATGCAACTGGTCGACCAATAAGAATGTCAGTCGACCACGACGGCATCGACCGATTAGTCGACTAAACGACTAAAGTTGACAGCCCTATCATAAACATCAACAACAACAAAAAAGCATTAACCCTCAGGTGCTCACACTTGTTATTTTCCCGGTCAAAAGTGACCGGGCACCTAAAAATTAAATTTCCTCCATCCCAGTAAAACCAATGCAATTTATTTTTGTTCTATAATATTTATTCTTTGTAATTTAGCATTTTGAGACAATTTGATTGAATTTAATAATATTTATGCAATATTTATGGTCTATTTTTGCCATGGAAAAATATATATTTTTTATATATACATATATTATTTTTTTCAAAAAAGTATTAATGCAGTATTTTAGTTTAATATAGAGTCTAGGCCTTCAGAAAAAAAAATATTTTTGAAGAAAATTAGCACCATCTGGTTACAATATAGAGAAAAATGCGTAGAATCATGGTGTAGCCACTAGATGGCGTGTCCAGCTCTCTATGGTGAAGCATGTGAATTCCCCAGATGTTTATGAACAGATTTTTTTTTTTTTGGTGGATTTGAATATGTAGTTGACAATCTCAAAAACGATTTTTATTAAAAAAATGTAAAAAAAAAAAAAAATAATAAAAATTTGTGAATTTGTAATGCATTTTAGTAATCAAAACTATTCCGGCCTGTAATTCGAACCGTAATGCATGCAGTGACATCGCCGCTCAGGATTAGTCACTTGCTTGTCGTTATCATAAACATCAAAAAAAAAAAAAAAAAAGCATTAACAAAAAAATATTTTGTCTTACATGTTTATCGTTTCGGAGTCACACTTGTTATCTTCCCGGTCAAAAGTGACCGGGCACCTAAAAATTAAATTTCCTCAATCCCAGTAAAACCAATGCAATTTATTTTTGTTCTATAATATTTATTCTTTGTAATTTAGTATTTTGAGACAATTTGATTGAATTTATTAATATTTATGCAATATTTACGGTCTATTTTTGCCATGGAAAAATATATATTTTTTTATATATATATATATATATATATTATTTTTTTCAAAAAAATATTAATGCAGTATTTTAGTTTAATATAGAGTCTAGGTCTTCAGAAAAAAAATATATTTTTGAAGAAAATTATCACCATCTGGTTACAGTATAGAGAAAAATGCGTAGAATCATGGTGTAACCTCTAGATGGCATGTACAGCTCTCTATGGAGAGGCATGTGAATTCCCCAGATGTTTATGAACACTTTTTTTTTTTTTTGGTGGATTTGAATATATAGTTGACAATCTCAAAAATGATTAAATAAAAAAAATTAAATAAAAATTTGTAAATTTGTAATGCATTTTAGTAATCAAAACTATTCCAGCCTGTAATTCGAACCGTAATGCATGCAGTGACATCGCCGCTCAGGATTGGTCACTTGCTTGTCGTTATCATAAACATCAACACAAAATAGCATTAAAGCTACACTGTGTGATTTTTACCTCCATCTAGTGGTGAAAAGGTATATGACCATCCAGTGAATATTAGTTTCTGTTCCTCTCAATTCCGATTTCGTTTAACTCCTACGGTGGCCAATGTAGTCCAATATTAACATGGCTTCCAGTTCGACCTCGTCCATGAGTTTTAACTCAAACGTAAACGTGAATTAACGGGTATGTCCCTCTTTGGCTAACGTACTTTCAAGATGGAGGGGCAACATGGCGACCGCTTACCCTTATGTATTTTCAATGGCACATTATACACTCACGAGAATACTTTATTACTTGAACGAAGTAAATATACATTAATGAGCACATACATTTTTGAAAGAACTAAGTGTTTTTAGCTAAGAATAAACTAAAAGAGTTACACAGTGTAGCTTTAACAATGTTTAAAATGGCACTACTTGTTAGATTAGGGTTAGAGAACATTCAAAAGTTTGCAATCGAATGTTGCCTAGAGATTCGTATAAACGAGAAAAAACATTGTGAACTTTAAGAGAACATTCAGAAATGATGTTTTCACAACTTAGCAAAACATTTTAGAGCGTTTTTGTTAAAATAACTACATTTTCAGCATCATTACTGCAGTCTTCAGTGTCACACAATCCTTTAGAAATCATTTATGGATTATTATCCGTGTTGAAAACATATTTTAGGACCTGTGATGAATAGAGAGAACTGGTACTAATGTCCTTCCTGTCACTTTTAACCGATTTAATGCTTTTTTTGTTTAAATCCGTCTGACCCAAGACTTTTCATCATTTGTGTACATTGTAAATACCTCAGTACAGTATATATTATAAATATAACAGCCATTCGGCGCCACGGCACAGTATTATCTGCAAGCGTCAGCACATTTATAGAAAAGCGAGGACTAATAAAAATGCATTTTAAAAGAAGTGCAGTGGATTCCCATCTTGCAGAATGTGGGTCAGATTTGATTAAACGCTGTTAAAGCCCGAATGCCCCGTCTAACAGAAGGAAAGATTAGCACTTTAGCCACTAAAACTCATTTCTCACCCTGTGACGCAGATAAACATGTGCATTCGCGCTTACTCACAAGGATGTTCTTTTTAGTTTTTCGGCTAAAAACCGAGGGCCGACTATTAATAGAAATGCACTGTGCAAACATGACCTGCACCGCTAACCTACTAAAGTAAACGCTACGCTACTCCAGCAGGTCAATGATTCACACCAGACCCATCACAGCTGCGCTACGGCCCATAGATGTGGAAGAGGCCTTCACACACTTCACACACACTCCCAATAACAGGAGAAATCACAGCTGTGGTCCAGAAGGTCATGTGAAATCAACCAAATTTCGGAAACTTCCCCGGCTCAAATTTGTTAATATTTTTTGGTTGCACTTTATTTTAAGGTGTCATTGTTACAGTGTCGTTATACAAAAATTAGAATATCATGCAAAAGTTAGTTTATTTCAGTAATTCAATATATTATAAAGACTCATTACATGCAAAGTGAGTCTATATATGTTATAATTGTGATGATTACACTGTAAAAAACTGTATTTTCAAGATTTGTTATCACATTTTTTCTTTTGTCAAATTAACTTAAATAATTTATTTAGTTCAGATAACTTATTATTTTGAGTTTCTGATGGTTAAATCAATCTCCTTCATTGTATTAACTCACTTTTTCCAGTTCAATCAACTTAAAATTTTAAGGCAACCAGGTTACTTACTTTTTTAAGTTAAACCAACAATATTTTTTTACAGTAGATATGAAAACCCCAAATTCAAAATTAGAATATTGTGAAAAGTTTTTCATATCTGTAATCCATAATCATCAACATTATAGCAAATAAAGGCTTGAAATATCTCACCTTGCATGTGATGAGTCTATATAATATATTAGTTTCACCTTTTAAGTTAAATTAATGAAATAATTTAACTTTTGCACAATATTCTCATTTTTCAAGTTCTACCTGTATATTGAAGTTCTGAGGGATATTAATTAAAAACATGTACTTACTATAGGGTTAGGGTAGGATTTGGTTGAGTTGCATGTAATTATGCATAATTTACTGTTATTAATGGTAAGTGCATGTAACATATCGTCGCCTTCCTAAAATAATTGCCCATGTCATTTTTTTTTCAGGTTTCTCAGAAAACACAAAAAACTGAACCGATAATTGAATATATGAAATTTATTGATAATGTCACTCAAAAAGGTTAGGGTTATGACATAAGATGACTATTGGCATCCTGGTAAAAATTGTCTTTTGACTTTGGCAAAATAAAAGTCACACTCTTGCCATAGGCCATTACACTACAGGGGTAGAATTGCATGAACTGGTTGAGTTTACCAGAGGAGGCTTTCATCACCATTTATGTTTGTCTTTAGTGCTGTAGAAAGACAAACAAATAGTGATGAAAGCCAAATTATTAAATGTCACGGATGTATATCGACTGAGTAATCCACTGTTTTGTGGAGGAGGCTCAAAATGACTGTTCACCTGAGATTTGGAGCCAAATTACAGGGGTGTAAAAATGACTTTAGAAAGATGGCAGCGTCATTATTTTAACTTTACACAGAGATTGCTAGGTATATTAGTCAAATCTGTTGACTTTAGCCATCTTTGTTGCATTTTATGCCAATGACGACAATTCAAAAAAAGGTAAAATGCACTTCTTGTGGTTTTTGCCTCAAGTTTGTATGCCTGTAACTCAAGAAGTATTAAATATATCTCAATATCCTTTTAGAATCTGGTTCTTAACACACTTTCCTATTGGTATCTATATTTTAAAGGCCGTCGATGGTTTAATCTCAGAGCTATGGACATGTTAATGTGGCCCTGTGAGTAATTTGTACACATTTTTAAGGGGGTGAGACATTTTGCATTCAGATGATACTCGTTTTCTCTTTAAGAGCAATATCTGAAGAACAAATAATGTTGAAACTAGAAATGAAACTCAACTCTTGTGATTTTTGCATGACCTGTGGCACCAGACGCAACTGAAAAAAACATTTATTGCATTAATACGGTGGGAAAGTTCCTCTGTGATCTTACCTTCTGTAGCATGCTCAGCAGATCTTTGTTCTTCTGAAGCTAAAAAAATAAAACAAAATAAAATAAATCAGAAATAGCAGTGCTTAAAATGATGAATCGTATCTTATCTTAGTGATATGGTCAATTTTTAGGATCTGGTTTTGTTCACTTTAAGATTTAATGGGCTTTCCTGTGCATATTGACCTTTGGGTTCTTGACCCCTAGGGTTTTGCAACAGTATCCCAACTGAGTGGGAAAAAGTGACTAGTTCCTTCAGAAACACAATCATATTAAACATATAGTTTTTAATGTTGTTTATGCGTCTAAAAATGTTTAAATATATCATTTTGGTGATCAAAGATGGGTTTTAAGGGATACAATTATTGACTACAGGGGACTTTTCAGGAAAAAAGCTCATTTTAGGAAGTAATGGCCGCATTTCAGAAATCACTTGAACCTTTTTGTGAGGATGTCTATGATCATGTCAGTCATTTTATGGTGGGATTAATGGGGTGATAAATCGATATATAATCCAAAGCTTACAACGATTGGCCAGTTAAGAGAAAAGTTTAAGTCTTCTCCTCAGAGCTTTCTGCTGTCAAATACTTTAGTGAATATTAAGTAAATATTGAATGCAAAATACATTTTCAGCTATTTTATAAATATCTCAAATGCTGTATTATATATTTTGGCATCATATTGGTCATTTTGGTATTTTTTCTTTTCATGACTGGACCTTTGATTATAGGATGAACCGGTATACCATCCAGCACAATATCATACACAATTGACCCTTTATATTCGGTCAGTTACTCACTCTTTTCTTATAGTAAATCCTCCATTTGTGATATTCTTTTATCACCACCTCTATCCGTCTCTTCCAGTAGCTTCCCTCCAGAACAATCGCCTGTAAACGGGATAAATAAACACATTCATAATAAAATCTTCATAATAAAATTTGTGGCTTCAGGTCTGTCGTTGAGACTCACCTCGGGTTTGCCGTGGGCATCCGCCTCCGAACCCTCAAGCGGCGTGACAAACCCACACACAGGGTTCTTCCTTTTCTCCACATCTAAAGCAATTTAACATTATATTTCATTTTTGTAGTTCATTATTCACAATGGATTTAGATTTATCGGCCAATATATCGGTTATCGGCTTTCAAATATAAAGAATTATCGGTATCGGACAAAATTTCATAGTTATTTTTTTTTTAAGTGTCTCAAAATATTATGAAGTTAGGTCTATTTTATTTGTAAAGCATTTTTTCACAAAACACAATGTTTCAAGGAAGATTTACAGAAAAACATGATGTCAATGTTTATGACATCTTCATGCCCTACGCGAGTATACTGTATATATTAGGGATGCATGATGTATCGGCCACCATATCGATATTCATTTTTAATTTTATCGTTATTAGCCCATTAAAAAACATTTGGCTGATATATCAAAGCCGATAAATAATGGATTGTTTCCTTCAGCTGAGACTCTTCAGATGCGCACTGTTCAACATGATGGTTTTGAATTGCTTGATATAAGATTGAAATCATTTCAAAAAAAGAAAATACAGTAAAGTGCAAGTCTGTCATATCGGCTACATAAAATTATCGTGAGAACATCATTATGATGTTATTTTAATGGTGAGACTTTTGTTTTTGTAATTAGGCTCTCAAAAATTATATAAAAATTTGGATTTAGATTTATCGGCCGATATATCGGTTATCGGCTGTCAAATATAAAACATTATCGTATCGGACACAATTTTATCGGTGCATCCCTATAGTTTTTTAGATTCAAAAACAATAATTCTTTAAAGAACTGATCGCTGAAAGGTTATTTTTGGAAGCAAAAAACTGAGAAAAACAGAGTGTATCAAAATATTATAAAGTTAGGTTTATTTTATTTGTAAAACATTTTCCACAAAACACAATGTTTCAAGGCAGATTTACAGAAAAACATGATGTCAATGTTTATAATATCTTCATGCCTTATTTAGCAGATTAGAGCTGGGCGATAATATAGTTTACATTTTCAGAAGATGCAACCAATCAAGCTGTTGAGATTTCCTATATAGTAAACATCACCCTACGCGAGTATACTGTATTAGGGATGCAGGATATATCGGCAACCGTATCGGTATCGGCCGATATATGTTAATTTTTAATTTTATTGTTATCAGTATTTTTAATATTATTTTAATATATTGCTATAAAAACATTTATTCAGATTTACCTACCAATATATTGGTTACCGGCTTCTCACTTCAAAATTATCGGTTATCGGTATTAGCCAAAACTTTCATATCGGTGCATCCCTAGTTTATATTCAGATAAAGCTGGACATATTAATACATACAAAGAGCTGGACGATAACATAGTTATATAGTAACAGGCAGTATATTTGTTATATAATATACATATCGCTTTATGTGAACATACTATATATAATATGCAAAAAAAGTTGGATATAATGCTATAATACAGTTTACATTCTGTGCTGATATACTCAATCGCACAGCTGAGATTTGCTATATAGCGAACACATACTGAAAGGATGAAACAGTTTACCAGTTTTGAGAAACACTTACACAAGAGAAATGATGTAACTGTGAGTAACTAAGTAAATAAAGACTAGAAATGAGATTAGGAGACTCACATTGAATGAACCAGGCCCTCCAAATGCCGTTATTCAGCCGGATTTTATCCCTCCACAACAACCTCAAACCTTTGAAAGACTTCCACTTTGGAGACACAATCTTCCCACTGAGAAGAAACACAAACATCAATGCAATCAATACTTTAGATGCACCATAATGCTAGCCAAGTACAACATAAATTAAGTGAAATGTCCAATGTTTTCTTTTTTCACAGATTAAATTAACTATATACAAACAGAGGCCACACATTAATAAACTTTGTTTGAGACAATGACATATGGGTCTTGGTGAATTTGCAAAACAATGGTGAAATCTTCCCTTTTCACCCCGCTGGCGCTGTATAAACTTGCTTTTTCCACCCAAAAGGCACTTTAAACTGTGTTTGCAGACAGAATAATTTCATCAGTCTAATGCGGCGACACAGCTGCCCATTATCTGACGACACTTTACACCATTTACCGACGACTCTAGTGCACTTAATCTCGAGGCAAGTGAACTAAGAGTGTTGTGTTCACTCTGTTGCTAAGAGTCCAGTGAGAATGATTGCTTAAATGTGGGATATGGCTTGGAGCCTGACAGATAAACAACACTGATAGGACGTCACTGAGCTGAAAGATGTCAAATAAAGTCTTCCTTCTTCCTGTATATGCCCTTTCTAGGATATGCAGTTGTGTAGCAAAACAACAAGTGCAAAGTGTTTACTTATATTGTCTTTGACCTAAACTTTTAAGAGATTTTAAGTTAATACTCTAAGGTGGCATTGTTTAATATAATCAAAATATATCAGTATCGGCTTATATATTCATTTTATAATGTTAAATAATGATAATGATACATAATGTATTGTAGGGATGCACCGATATGAAAAATTTTGCTGATACTGATAACCGATAATTCTTTATATTTGAAAGCCGATAACCGATATATCGGCCGATAAACTTAAATCCAAATTTTTATCTAATTTTGAGAGCCTGATTACAAAAACAAAAGTCTCACAAGTAAATCCATGTCCCAAGCGCACAATTATAATGATGTTCTCATTATAGTGTTGTATAACCGATATGACAGATTTGCGCTGCACATGTTGTACCGAATTGTATTTTCATTTTTTGAAGAGATTTCAATCATATTTCAAGATATTAAAAAACATAAACAGTACTCGACAAGTGTCTCAGATGAAGGGGAATAATACATTATTTATCGGCTTCAATATATCGGCCACATTTTCTTACCCGGCCGATAACGATAACATTAAAAATTAACATATATCGGCCGATGCCGATATGCTAGCCGATATATCGTGCATCCCTAATCGTATTGTTTCTTTCAGCTGAGACACTTCAGATGCGCACTATTCAACATGATAGTTTTGAATTCCTTGAAATATGATTTAAATCACTTTTCAACTCTGTCATATCGGCTACATAAAATTGTAATGAGATCATCATTATATTTGTGTGTTTGGGACATGGATTTTAATGGTGAGACTTTTGTTTTTGTTATCAGGCTCTCAAAATTATATATAAAAATTAGGTTTATATTTATTTGCCGATTTATCGGTTATCGGCTTTCAAATGTAAAGTATTAATGGTATTTTGAAGCCCAGAAAAGCACATCCATCATCATAAAAGTGATCCATACGGCTCCAGGGGTTAATAAAGGCCTTCTGAAGTGAAGCGATACATTTTTTTAAAGAAAAATATACATATTTTTAACTTTGTGAACTATAATCTCTGGCTTCCGGTAACAGCCGTACGCAAGTCGAGCTCCGGTGGAAGAGTGACCTCTGACCCGACGCATGACCTCTGACCTGGGTGGTGATGGCGGAGTGGATAAGACATATGCCTTTAGTTGCTCCAGAGGCATGCGACCTCTGACATATAGAGCAATTGTAAGTCGCTTTGGATAAAAGCGTCAGCTAAACCAGACACTCTGACCAGACGCATGACGAGTGACCTCTGACCTGACGCACGACGAGTGACCTCTGACCTGACGCATGACCTCAGACCTGACGAGTGACCTCAGACCCGAAGCATGACGAGTGACCTCAGATCAGAAGCATGACGAGTGACCTCTGACCCGACACATGATGAGTGACCTCAGACCTTCCGAGTGACTTCTGATCCGACGCATGACGAGTGACCTCAGATCTGAAGCATGACGAGTGACCTCTGACCCGACACATTACGAGTGACCTCTGACCTGACGCATGACGAGTGACCTCAGATCTGAAGCATGACGAGTGACCTCCGACCTGATGCATGATGAGTGATCTCTGACCTGACGCATGACGAGTGACCTGTGACCTGATGCATGAGGAGTGACCTCTGACCTGATGCATGACGAGTGATCTCTGACCTGACGCATGACGAGTGACCTCTGACCTGATGCATGACGAGTGACCTCTGACCTGATGCATGACGAGTGACCTCTGACTTGATGCATGACGAGTGATCTCTGACCTGACGCATGACGAGTGACCTCTGACCTGACGCATGACGAGTGATCTCTGACCTGACGCATGACGAGTGACCTCTGACCTGACGCATGATGAGTGACCTCTGACCTGATGCATGACGAGTGACCTCTGACCTGACGCATGACGAGTGACCTCTGACCTGACGCATGACGAGTGACCTCTGACCTGACACATGACGAGTGATCTCTGACCTGACGCATGACGAGTGACCTCTGACCTGACGCATGACGAGTGACCTCTGACCTGACGCATGACGAGTGACCTCTGACCTGACACATGACGAGTGATCTCTGACCTGACGCATGACGAGTGACCTCTGACCTGACGCATGACGAGTGACCTCTGACCTGACGCATGACGAGTGACCTCTGACCTGACACATGACGAGTGATCTCTGACCTGAAGCATGACGAGTGACCTCTGACCTGACACATGACGAGTGACCTCTGACCTGACGCATGACGAGTGACCTCTGACCTGATGCATGACGAGTGACCTCTGACCTGACCCATGACGAGTGATCTCTGACCTGACGCATGACCTCAGACCTGATGAGTGACCTCATATCTGAAGCATGACGAGTGACCTCTGACTCGACACATGACGAGTGACCTCAGACCCGAAGCATGACGAGTGACCTCTGACTCGACACATGACGAGTGACCTCTGACTCGACACATGATGAGTGGCCTCAGACCTTCCGAGTGACTTCTGATCCGACGCATGACGAGTGACCTCTGACCTGACATTTTTCATTTTTGGGTAAACTAACCCTTTAACCCTAAATATTATCAATATAGTGACCCTTAACAACTTCTGTAGTACAAATGCTATCAGAGAATTTTCACAGTGTTTTTATGGCGATTCAGAAGATGTCTTGTAGGCATCTTCTAAACATCTACTGGACATCTGACAGAAAACGTCCCATTGACGTATTGCAGATAGCCAAACACTCTAAAGAATACGTCTTCCAGATGTAAAGAAATAGACGTCTCTGCGATGTACGTGTGCTATCAGGCTAGTCATAAAGCTATTGTCATATGAGGTGATACCAGTAGACGATTTTGATAGCCTGACATGATTTCTCGTTTGATTTGACGTCAGGTCATTAGCGTGTCATAAATCGCTCCTGCTGACTCACAACCAAAGTCACACTGAGGTTGCATTACAACATATTACAAACAAGCTCACAAAGTCTGTCTGGTGCTATCATTAGCATACGGACACAACAAAGAATAATGAACGTTTTAAGTAAAGGCAACACTGCAAAACCTTAAAGATAAGTCTTTAAATTTAGGGAAATCATATATTATAGGCAGTGGAACACCGTCAAAAACACTTTACAAACAGGCTCAAAGCTTTTAATGGGCCAACATGCAAACCTAAAAAAGGTTTAAAGCAGGAAATGTCTCGATATACTGTAGTCAAATAAGACATTCAAGACTGGTCAGAGGTGAGACAGCTAAAAAAAAAAATACAGCTCTGTCTGTGTGTTGCATCATTGTGGGTGTAGAAAGAAAATCTGTGTATGTTTTGGAGAAAGTGGTGTGGATTCCTCTGCCCTCGTTATTCTATAACTCTCACCTCGTTTGTCTTCCAACTCCTATCAAAGTCCAGACGAGCTGTTTTTTTTGTTTTTTTTACTCACTCGAGGATTTCACAGCTGTTTCGAATGCAAGCTTGAGTGGTGAAACGTTATTAACTTCCATTAAAAATGTAATATATCACTAAGACCATTAGTAGTACATTCAAAGCTTTTTAATTCACTCATTTTTATATTAGCATTACATCATTCTTCTTCATGACCTGAGCAGATATCTATCTATAAAATGCCTATCGTATTAGTGATGCACAATATTCCGGCCACCATATCGGTATCGACCGATATATGTTCATTTTTAATGTTAATATCTTAAAGCCGATAAATAATGTATTATTTCCTTCAGCTGAGACTCTTCAGATGCGCACTGTTCATCATGATGAATAACTTGAAATATGATTGAAAACACTTCAGAAAGGAAAATACGCTTAAGTGCAACACAAGTCTGTCAAATAGGCTATATAAAATTAGCATAATTAATTATAGAACATTATAATTGTGTGCTTTGGACATGGCTATTAATGTTGAGACTTGTGTTTTTGTAATCCGGCTCTCAAAAATTATATAAAAATTTGAATTTAGATTTATCGGCCGATATATCGGTTTTTAAAAGAACTATCGGTTATCGTATCGGCCAAAATGTTTATATCGGTGCGTCCCTATTACTATATCGGGTATATTGCGGAATGTGAATATACATTTATCATATCACTATTGAAAATTCAATGATGAATAACTGATTGAGAATATAAAGAGTGTGGTTATATAAAGGACGTAGTTGATGTAAAAATGTGTAATAAGCGCAATATCCTGAAATGGTTGGGTTTGTCCAAATTTGACTGTTGAATTAACCATTCTTGATAAATAAACCTGAACCTGGAAAACTGTATTTGACTTATTTTGTTTTTAATTTGCTTTTTGATAACAAAAATGAGATCAAATACCAAAAAATCACTATTGTGATATATTTATCGTAAAATATGATTTTGGTCACATCGCCCACCCCAAATCATGATAGTTAAAGTTATGTTACTGAAAGCTTGCAATGAATATCACTAAAAGTGGATTATCTAAATAAAATTATGTATTCATTTACAAATAGTTTAACATGTAAACAGTGAGTGTCAGTGAATGGTCAATTATATTTGTACTTGAATGGATATACGCTTATGTAAACATTGCAATGAGGCAGATCAACTGTATAACGTTTTATGAGGTAAACATTTAAGTTAAATTGAAATTTGACAGCAGATTTTGTATCACTGTTAGGTGAATTTCACTAAAAATATCACTTACATTCGCTGTTTTACAGTTATGTAAACATTGCAGTGAGGTAAGTTCACTTTATCTGTACTTTTAACTGTTTTATGCTGATGTAAACATTAACATGAGGTGAATTAGTACTTCAACTGTTCATAGTCAAGCAGACATTGCAGTTAACGTTAAATGATATGTTTGTTTTACCTGTATGCCAGCGTCATACATTCAAACAGGCGCGTGAGAGTTGGGTCGATGCTCAGTCGTCTCGAACTCAATGGACCGAAACTGTATGTTTGGCAGTCCGGTTTAGTAACAGTGTCATAATTATCGTAATAATTATAAAGAGCTGCGCTTCTCCTCCTGACTGAGTCGCTGTGAGGCGAGGAAACCATGAAATGCCCGCTGTGGATCACTTGAGTCCGCCGGACTGATCCGAATCCCACTCCGGCGTCCACACTGGGCAAGTGATCATCCGGATCCGAATCAGACTCCGAATCCGGTCCGATTTGATTGGGTTCTGCAGTTTCTGAGTACTCTGCCTTTGCCATAGTGTTATTCTCTGATGTCACGCTGTTCAAATCAAAAGTAGTTCACTGAGAAAAACGCCATCTGAGTGAGTGAGGAAGCGCGTGCACGCTCAGCCCCACTGCAACTTAGTATGCAACAGGTCAAAGATCAAGCGTGATAGAGTGATTAAAACTCACTGATTAAAACGCCGCATTGAGCTGTCTCAAACTCTCCGAGCCCGCACAGTTGTGTAAGACTTGATCTCTGTTGTGTGGCATCATGTTAGTAGATGCTATTATTAGTAAGAAATTTATTTGATCTGTAAACATGTCCTGGTCTAGTAGAGGCGCGTGCACGCCATATGTCGTATTAACACCGTAAACACGAAATTTTAACTTTTAAAAAGCATTCATGTCCTCGTAGAGCTAATCGTAATTTAAATTGTGTAAACTGGGAATCTTCTGACAGCTCCTAGTTGTTGTATCACGTGATCGAATCAATAATATATTCTGACCCTTTTTAAAAAAAAAAAATATTATCTGTCTGCATTCACAGCATAACTTGTAAAACAGATCTTTATATTTATTTTAAGGAAATGTTAATTAAAAATACTATATATATATATATATATATATATATATATATATATATATATATATATAAATTACACTGTTTGTATAAATTCTGTAATTTATGTATTTTTATTTTAATATTATTATTATATTATATATTTATTTTAATATTATATTCATATTTTAATATTAATTGTTAATAATATTTATTTTAATATATTTGATATTTTATTTAAAAAACAACTTCTACAAAATGCATACAAAACTAGAAACAATCTGAAGAAAAATAATTTAAATTGACTTGAGTAAAAAAATACTTTAAATTAAGTGAACAATATACAAAATGCGAGTAAATAACTTATATAAACCATAGACAGTAAAACCCGCTCGGAGAAATATTGGACTACAAATCCCATGAGCGCTGAAACCACGTCTGGGTATGTGTGACGTCAGCGGAAGGTTAAAAGTTGATGATTGGCGACCATCCGCTTGGTTTGTATGCGTTTTCTCTGGGATTGAAGTGTTTTAGGTTCAATCTAAGCATGGACGCAGTGCAGAAACACAGATCCATGTACAAAGGCACGACACCACCATGGAAAGAAACATACAGGAAGGTAAATGTCATGTTGATTTGCTTTAGCTCTGGAGAGTCTCACGAAAGCTTTCGACAGCTACAGTACGGTCATATTATGAAATAAGAATCACATTATATTTTGTATACAGAATAATAAATGTTAAATATAATGGCTTTTAGGAACAATTACGTTCTGACATTATTTTCATGCCGTTTAATTGTAAAGTTCCTTATGGCGATACATTATTAATATATTTACCAGCCCAGAGCTTCAAATCTCTCAAAAACTTGCCTAACCGAACCACAACACTTCCCCATACCTTAAGGTATCGATATACATTTGTATCTCAAAAGGTCAAATAAAAATAAACGCACAGACACAGAAATATGTGAATTAGAATGTGAATTTTACATCTAAATTGTTTAAGAATTATAATAAACAAAGTTTAATACAATTTCCCCTGTGATGAAAATATAGTTTTTAATGTTGTTTATGTGGTGTTTTTAATATGCTTTAACACACACCATGTGTAAGTTCATAAGTCGACAGCATTGCTGAGTATTTCCTGCTTAAAACTGCAGTGAACCAAAGACAGTCTCAAAAACACGCTTTGAAATTGCTGGTGTTTCGGACGTCACAAACTGCGGGGCTAATTTGCATATTCATAAAAAATGTTTAAATGTGTACTTTTGGTGATCAAATATGAGTTTTAAGTGGTGAAATAATTGACTTTAACACCATGAGTCTGTTCCCTTGAGAAAGGCTTTAAGATGATCATATAATCTTTGTCTTCCAGCGCTGTGTGGAGCGTCTGAAGAACAGCCGGTCGCGGTTGCTGGAGAAGTTCAGACAGATGGGAGAGGATTCGAGCGGATCGAACCGGTCTCTGGTGGTGCAGGAGGTGATGGAGGAGGAGTGGAGCGCGTTACAGTCGGCCAATCACAGACTCCCGTCGCTGTGGAACGGAGACCGCATCAGAGATGTGCGTATCTGAGACACGCGAACCCTCGTGTCGTTCACACCGGGGTTTTAAACATCACTACGGATATAATGGACTGTCACACCGTTTGTTTATTTAAATCAAAAACAGTTTATTTAAACATTAAATTAGACTAGAGGTCACCTTGGGGTATTAAGCATGCGTCAAAACCGCCGCCATCTTGGCAGGTAACGCCGGCTAATGGTGGCGGACACTTTGTGCTGTGTATGATGTTCACACGAATGAAATCTGAACTAGGAAGAATGTTTTTTAAATCAATGAATCAATCATAAATGCATGTCTGACCGTTGGAACGAACCATAAAAACGAGAAAATTGCATTCATGGTGATTTTATTTCCGTTAGACCTTTGTCTACATTGACGCTGATGCAAAAAAGTGGAGGGGCTCACCTGTTCCAAGATGGCTGCTCTATTGACCCATTCATTCTAATGAACTGCCGTAGCCAAGGCGACGTCTAGTGTATATACAGTATATCTATGATCAACTGGCAGGAGAGGTTTCTAAACAGTCCCGCCCATAGATATCTACATAAAGGCTAGATATCTCATCCGCGCTGCTGGCCAATGGAGGTCGATGTCAGCACCTGGCGGCCATCTTGTCACAGTCAGCTCGCTCACTGGTAACATTGTTTTAATGCTGCATCACCGTAACTTGCTCAATTTTCTACCGATTTTCAAACGGTCTGGTTTGTTATAAACGGCAGAGATGTAGTTATGATACTGCATACTTATGAATAATAAGTGTATAAATAAATAATCATCCAGAATTATAGCCGTCATATCCGTCAAGATTTCAACGAGATAAGAGTATTTCTTACATCAGAAAGCCTGTCTGTGACAAGATGGCCGCCTGTGATGACGATAAATACTCCGCCGTGAGACATCTAGCCTTTATATAGATTTCTATGGTCCCGCCCATCAGCTGCTGTCAGACGGACCGAAAACAAACAGCTCCCCCTTCAGACTGGGGGGAGAGAAACGGAATACCCAAAAAACAATAAATTACTAAACCCATAATCCCTTTTAGGCTGTAAACGAGTTTGCGCGTCAGCACAGAGAGATGAAGAGCTCCGTCTTTACGTGTGTGCTCTTCCTCCTCAGGTTTACGCCGCACAGCAGGAGTTTGACGAACTTTCAGCGTTCGAGGAGATTCAGCAGGAGCTCGTAGCGCAAGGTTTGCTTTTCCTCTTTATATCCGCTCCAGAAAAACCTGAGATTTCGCTAATTGTGACGTGATGGAAATGCATTGGTTAAAAGTGTTAAATCAATTAAGATTATTTAAATATTTTTTTTATTCAGGAATTATATTAATGGTTCTTCTGGAATAATTGTAGAATTTCTACGGAGGCGTATTGCATTCACTTGAAGAAAAAAAAATCTACTATGTTTTTCTGAATTAACAAGTTAATTAGCGCAAAATTACAAGATAATTTTTCATGGAAAAAAATTTTGCTCTGTTTTTCTGAATTAACGAGTTAATTTTTCATGAGAAAAAAATTTTTGCTCTGTTTTTTCTGAATTAATGAGTTAATTTTTCATGAGAAAAAAAGTTTTTCTGAATTTATGAGTTAATTTTTCATGAGAAAAAAAATTGCTCTTTTTTTCTGAATTAACGAGTTAATTTTTCATGAAGTTTCAAAAACTTTTTTTCTCATGAAAAATTAACTCATAAATTCAGAAAAACAGAGCAAAACTTTTTTTCTCATGAAAAATTAACTTGTTAATTCAGAAAAACAGAGCAAATTTTTTCTCATGAAAAATTAACTTGTTAATTCAGAAAAACGGAGCAAAACCTTTTTTCCATGAAAAATTATCTCGTAATTCTAAGATAATTAACTTGTTAATTCAGAAAAACAGAGTACATTTTTTTTTCTTCAAGTGAAAGCAATACGCCTCCGTAAATTTCTGACAAATATTGAATTGAAAGATTCGATGTAAATGTAATTATTATTAATACTATTGGTATACATGTTTCTATTATTATTGTAAACAATGTATTGAGTTGACTGCAAACACAATTTTTTTTTTATTAAAATATTTGATAGTGTAGGGAATGTGTTAAATCCCTGAAGACTATTTCAATGTCTCTCACTCATTAGACAATGTTTTTATTCAGAGCTTGTATTTTTAAAAAGGTTTCTCTTGGATTAATTTTAGAATTTCTGACAAATATTAAATTGAAAGATTCAATATCAGGGCTATTATTACTGTGGTTACTATTAGTATACATGTCTGATTTTTGTTCAATTGATGTTCATGTTCAATTGTAAACTATATATTGAATTTATTGTAATCACAATGCTGTTGATTGCCATGAGTATAGCAATTGCGGCTGATGTGGCGTTAAATCATATATAAATAAATGCGTGTGTCCTGCAGAGCTATTGATTCTGGAGCAATATAACAGCAGTGTGCGCCATGAAGAACAGTATTTGGACTCAGTGGTGGAGGAAATGGAGACGACGGGTGGACGGATCATATGTCCTATATGTCACGTGTAAGTGTTTGCCATAACCCAATCTTTCCTGCAAAACCCATCTATCTTAATAACATGTAACTGTGTTCCTCTTTCTCTGCAGGAATAATCTGACAGTGAACGGTCATTTTACATCATGTCCATGTGGCCTTTATGTCAACACGATTGTGAGTACACTTTTAAATGGGCGATATGTAAGAATTAATCACTTTTTTTGTAACGAAACTTAAAAAAACGAGTCTCATAGTTTGTCTCTGAGAGCCCGTCGACTGATTTTTATGTGAGGAAATCGCAGAGAGCCTCTCTTGTGTTCACGGACACTAATGCTTATACAATGTTCAGGATAAAACTGAAAGAGCCGTTCTGGACTGTAATGTCAATGAGTCGTCAAAGAAAAGAGATTAATTCAAACTACAGTCTCACATAGTCAGATCTATAGAGTCTATAGTCTCAAATATGCTCTATAATCAAACAGTAAGTGCTGCTGCAGTTCACTTTACGGCCACCGGCGTCGCTAACAACAAGAGTTTCTCAAGTCTACTTGATGATAGCACCAATAAAAGGCATTTCTCAAAGTTTAAAGTACGTTTTACAAGAAAATTGTTCTTTTCTACGGTTAAAATTAACGTGTTACTTGGCATTTCTTTACAATTTTCACACACAAAAAAATCTTAAACTTGGTTTAATGAATCCACAATAAGGGCTGATTGTAAATGCATTAACTAACATGAACTAACTATGAGTAATGCATTTAATAATCTTATTTAATATTCATGTTAGTTCACAGTGCATTAACAAATACAACTTGTTTTAAATTTAAAATGTATTAATGTTGAAATTAACTAAAATGAATATTGTTGCAGTGTTGTTGGTTCATGCTAACCACTGATGTTCACAAATGACACTATGATAAAGTGTTAGCATAAATGCATCATTTGATTGCTCTATAGTGATCTTAACTCCACGGTTAGCCACTAGAGATGAGTGTACACTACAGTAACTCACGCTCGTGTCTCCGCAGGGCAGGAACGTTTCCTCAGCGGTTTTACAGAGTCTCCTAGAAAGGCGTGTGATGGAGCACATGGAGGATTGTCTTCATAACCCCTGCTTCTCTATGGCCTTTAACACGGACGGATCCCCGAACCTCATGATCAGCTGCAAGGTGTTCATGTCACATGACCAGAGCTCGTTTCTGCATCTCGATCTGTTCTAATCACATGATCTGCTTTTCTTCTCCCCAGGTGTGTGACTATCTGTCCGTCGTGCTGTGAGCCGTTCCTCCACACTGCAAACCGTCTGATGGATGTTTTTAAATGTTATTTCTGTGAAATAAAGAATTTTTTGTAACTTATCATTCCCTACCTTTATTTCGAGTCGTAATGCTAATTTAAAGGAGAACTCCGGTGAACAATGAACCTTTGGTCTCATAATAATAAAACATCGGTACCTAGTCAATCGTTCTCTGAGATTTGTTTTCATGATAATCGAATGTAAAGAGTTTTATCTCTAAAAACTGTTTAGCGTATAATGCTAGCAATGGGAGAAATCGCTAGTTTATACCACTAACAAGACTCAAAATAGCCCCACACTAACGCAGTAACATAATGAGGCTCCATACATGCAAAACGAAGCATTGAGAACTTTGTAAGTGTACAGACCGTTTAATAAGAAGATACTTTATGAAGACAGTTCACTTCGTGTATACAGACAGGCGCCATCTTAAAAAATAGTCTCGACAAGTCGATCCCCGAACGCCGCTCATACAGTTCAGAAGTTCGCTGAACATCATACAGTTCCAGGGTTGCCAACTCTCACGCATCTGGCGTGACACTCACGCATTCAGCCTCAATCTCACGGTCTCACGCTCAACATAGAAATCTCACGCTAAATTAGACATTCTTCTGGGCTGTATTTTTTTTGTATTACTATAAGCAAGTTCAGGCTCTTAACTACTGACTGGACGCAGAGAAAAATCGCGGAAAAAGATGACACTGACACCGACAGACTACAGAGAAGTTTACTCCTGATATGGAGCGTTTTGGCGCTTTTAAATGTGACAGAACGCAGTAGCGCGTCAGTTCAAACGGCACGTGATACAGTTGCCTAGGCTACAACACCCACAGGGCACGAACAAAATACTGTATCTGGCAATCTCCCGCTTTATATTAACAAACTGTCAACACGGGCTTTTGCGATGCACAGAGAGACGCTGCGCTGCCTATGACCTTGAACGTGAGTTGAGAGCGTACATTTGCACTACGTGCCTGTCTTTTTAGCAAAAAAGATATCTTTCACTAAATATCTACAGTGGCGTAGGGCGAGGGCGTGAGGTGCTGATAGCAAACTTTGACGCGTTCGACCCGAGTTCGAATCCGGCTTTTACTCTCTCTTCTCATCTGGTGTTTTCTCCAAAATAAAAGCTCAAGGGTTTATTTCTTGCAAGTGAAGAAATTAGGACAAAACTATTGTAATTTTCCTATACAATAGTGTAAGTAAAATATACTTTTGAAATATTCATTTTCATTTATACAGCAGCCTACATTTATAGACTAGGCCTATATGGATTTTACGTAATAGGTATAATTATATAAATCATTATTACATTATTATAATAATCGTTTATTGCATCCTAAAAGAGACTGAGACTTTATATCATAAAGTCTTTATATAATAGATTTTATATCATAACTAAAAAGATGTTTGATCACTCTTTAATGTCCAGGTACAAGTCGAGGCTTTTGCTTTGTTGAATGTCACAGTTCATGATTTGAAGCCGGTTAAAACTCTTAATTTTGAGCTCTCAAAGTGCACCAGATTGATGCATTTAACCTTAAAATGTACAAAATTTTCTTCCGGGGCAGCATGCCCCCGAACCCCCCTAGAAGGATAGAGGTCTCAATATAGTTTTAATAAATCATATGGGAAAGAACAATAATTTATGAACTTTACTACTCCCAACTGTTTTTTTAATCAGTAAAACTGTTAGCCTAATGCCAAATTAAAATTGGACAAACTATACATTGTGTCCTACAAGATCTTGTGATCCCCCCCCCCCCCCGCCCCAAAAAAAAAAAAAAAAAAATCTCACTCCAAGCAAAACTCAAAAGTTGGCAACCCTGCAGTTCAGATCACTCAGCACCATAGACATATACACTAGACGTCACCTGGGGGTTCTAAGCATGCGTCAAAACCGCCGCCATCTTGGAACAGGGGTCTTGTCATAGGAAGTAGCTAGGTAACGCTGCTATCTCTGCCTTTACTTCGAATTCATTGATGGTGGCGGACTTTTGTGCAGCGTATGAAGTTCACGGATGAAATCTGAACTAGGAAGAATGTTTTACAAAAAATTTTAAAAAATTAAAAAAAAAATTCTTTCTGGAATCAATGATAAATACATGTCTGACCGTTGGAACAAACTAAAAAACAAGAAAAATCGCATTCATGATGATTTGTGATGATTTTATTTGCGTTAGACCTGTGTCTACTACATTGACGCTGATGCATTAAAGTGGAGGGGCTCCCCTGTTTCAAGATGGCGGCTCTATTGACGCATTCGTTCTAATGAACTGCCGTATCCAAGGTGACGTCTAGTGTATATGTCTATGACTCAGTACGGCGTTCGTGGTTTGACTAATCGAGACTCTTTTTTAAGATGGCTCCATATGATTTCCGCGATAACAGAATCACGGACGAAATCGCGGAATACTGTAAACGCAGAATTTCGTGGATTTTTACATATTTGGTTTGAAATTCTGTTTTTGTGTGGGAGAAAAACTTATTTCTGGTGAAAATGCAGACCGGGGGAAGCAAATCTATTCGACACAAACACCCTAACCCGTCATTTCAGCTCCAATGACGAATTCAAAACAATGAAAGCATCAATAAATGTAAGGTAATTCCTAATTTAGTTGTATTTTTAATACATTTTAATCATTAACTTTAAAAGCACACTCTTTTTACGACTAAAATAACAGTCAATAAAAAAAATAATAATAATAACAGTTAATAAAAAAAAACGAATTCCCAAAAATTAAAACGGAATTTGGGAAAAATAAATCCGAATTTGGGAAAAAATAAAACGGATTTCATAGGGCCCTAAAATACATATCGGTCCAAAAATAACAAAAACTACGACTTCATTCAGCATTGTATTGTCTTCATTTAAATCAAATAAATAAAAAAATGATTTTAAATGCAGAAATGTCACCTCTCTGAAAAGTATAATCTATATATAGTTATATATATATATATATATATGTGCTATATAAAAGCATATATATATATAGTTATATATATTAAATATATTAGTTTCACCTTTTAATTTGAATTACTGAAATACTCAAACTGTTTCACGATATTCTAATTTTCGAGTTTCACCTGTATATTACAAACAATTACACTAATGAGAATAAATGTTTTGCCTTTAAGCAACATCTATATTGAAAGTAAAGCAGGACAAACGGCTCAATATTTCCTCTCAGTTTTATTTCTCACAAATGTTTCGTTCACATTCTGGACCTGTAAAGCCATCTGACATTTGAACCGATGTGCACATAACTTGAAAAATGATATAAAATTAAATACAAAACTGTTCTGCCTTCATCTTCATTCTAGTAGCTCAGATTATTTGCATTTGACGAAAGCGCTGAGATCGTCCAGGAACTTGATGTACTCCTGATGCTCCAGCGCCGTGCTCATCTCCATCAGCTCGTCCGCAAACGTGTTGTCCACGCCGCGGTCCGCTAGGAAGTCCATCAGATGATCATACAGGGCCTGAGGGGTCAGAGGTCACAGTGCGTTTATTTCTTGGCTTATAACACTTTTTTAAAAAACATTTTTTAGTTTGTTTGGTCAACTCTGCCAATAGAAATACATCATGCGCCCTCTAGTGGTGTGAAAGAAAATGACAGAAATCCAAATTTCATATTTAATGAACTGTTATGAAACTGAATAACTACACTAGAGCTGAGACTGCATTCGTTTCATATCTGAGGAACTTTGCAACACTAACTGTTATTTTCAGATCTGCAGTGGAAGAAGTGGATGAAGACTTGACTAACCCAGTCCAGAGAGTCGGTGTTGAGCGTGTAACTGGTTTCCTTCCAGTCCGTGTCGCCCTCGGGCTGGAAACTGACCTCTCGGATGGAGAAGATGTCGCTCTCCTCCTCGCCCTCGCCATGACTGGTCTGTGTAGATGTGAAATCCAGTGAGATGAAGGAGAAAACAAACA
The DNA here is from genome assembly GCF_988280905.1 of Pimephales promelas. Lineage (NCBI taxonomy): Eukaryota > Metazoa > Chordata > Actinopteri > Cypriniformes > Leuciscidae > Pimephales > Pimephales promelas. Next base: position 48,814,290 of record NC_142772.1, read on the forward strand.
TCTCTCCACAGTCACACAACAACAAGAGGAATCAGCTCACCTCGTCCTCGGGGAAATGACAGTCGAACACAAGTGAGTTTTTGGCGCCCTGTTTGGTCACCTCAACCACAAAATTAGGCGTCGAGACGATGTCAGGCTAAAACACACAGGACAGACGCGTCAAACACAAGCTAATCGAGCCACGTCTTTAAAGCAGTGTCTCAAACTCCTAAATAAGACAAAACAAGCATTCAAATCATCTAAAACAACTAAAATCAAGATTTTATTTCTGATATTTTAATTTAACAACTCTCTTCCAACCAGTAGGCCTGATTTTAAAAGTGTGATTTCTAGAATATGGAAATTAACTCCATACTGAATATGCATTTTTATAGTTATGCCAAGCTGTAAAATATATTTTATCAAGCGAATTGGGAGTAAGACAATTTTTTTTGTGACTTTTCTCGCAATTCTTTTTTTTTTTAAATTGCGATTCTGACATTTTTTTCCGCAGATGTGAGTTTTGTATTATATTATATATCTCCAAATTCTGTTTATATCTCACATTCTGCTTTTTTTCTCGTAATTGCAAATTTAAATCTCACAATTCTGACTATTTCTCAAAATTGTGCTTTTATTTATTTTAATTTAGTTTTTTTCTGCAATGGCGACTTTTTTCCTCGCAATGGATGTTTCCTTATCTTGCAATTCTGACTTTTTATCTTGCAATTTTGACTTTATCTTGCAATTCTGATTTTTTTATCCCGCAATTCTGAATTTTTATCTGCAATTCTGAATTTTTATCTACAATTCTGAATTTTTATCTTGCAATTCTGAATTTTTTTATCTTGCAATTCTGAATATTTATCTTGCAATTCTGAATTTTTTTATCTTGCAATTCTGAATTTTTATCTGCAATTCTGAATTTTTATCTTGCAATTCTGAATTTTTTTATCTTGCAATTCTGAATTTTTTTATCTTGCAATTCTGAATATTTATCTTGCAATTCTGAATTTTTTTATCTTGCAATTCTGAATTTTTATCTGCAATTCTGATTTTTTTATCTGCAATTCTGATTTTTTTATCTGCAATTCTGAATTTTTATCTGAAATTCCTGCAATTCTGAATTTTTATCTGCATTTTTATCTTGCAATTCTGAATTTTTATCTTGCAATTCTGATTTTTTTTATCCTGCAATTCTGAATTTTTATCTTGCAATTCTGAATTTTTATCTTGCAATTCTGATTTTTTTATCCTGCAATTCTGAATTTTTATCTTGCAATTCTGACTTTTTATCTGCAATTCTGAATTTTTATCTTGCAATTCTGAATTTTTATCTTGCAATTCTGATTTTTTTTATCCTGCAATTCTGAATTTTTATCTTGCAATTCTGAATTTTTATCTTGAAAATCTGAATTTTTATCTTGCAAATCTGAATTTTTATCTGCAATTCTGACTTTTTATCTTTCAATTCTGACTTTTTATCTGCAATTCTGAATTTTTATCTTGCAATTCTGAATTTTTATCTTGCAATTCTGATTTTTTTTATCCTGCAATTCTAAATTTTTATCTTGAAAATGTGAATTTTTATCTTGCAAATCTGACTTTTTATCTGCAATTCTGAATTTTTATCTTGCAATTCTGAATTTTTATCTGCAATTCTGAATTTTTATCTTGCAATTCTGAATTTTTATCTGCAATTCTGAATTTTTATCTTGCAATTCTGAATTTTTATTTTGCAATTCTAACTTTATATAAAATGTTAAACATGTTATTTTATGTTGTAACCTTTATTTTCTAAAATCTCCACTTCACTACTGTAACATCACTTAAAAATTAAAATGTTAACGACTTGAACAGTTTAGGGAATTTAAGTATCTAGTAATCTCAGTTTCATTGGCTGTTACACAATAACCTGCAGTGCTTCACTGCATTAACCCCCTGAGCCCGACGGCGTCGTCGACGATGCCACACGTCACCTCCGATAAATGTTTACATAACTCGATGACAGATTTATCGATTTTCTTACCGTTTTTTCCAGCAGAAAGCTAACGAGCTAGCCATCACGGGGGTGTCTTTCGGGTCTTTCTAGCCTTTACAGAAGGTTTTCTATCCAGCCTGGAACTTGTGCTTCCTTTCAGAGGTTTTCAGCAATAAATCCAAACGCTTTATGTCAAACTTTGATAATCTTGAAGCCCATAATTCATAAATATTCGGTCATTTTTGCCGCTAGCTTGATGCTAGCGGACATCCTGGATATCACGTGATGTTTTCACGTGATGGTTTTTGACCAATTACAGGCTGATCCGTTGTAAACATTGGTGTGCGTCATTACGCATGAACCAAGCGCTGATATAGTGTAGAGAGATAGAGAGACTCACGGAGACGCGCGATTCACAGAGAAACACAGCGAAATGGACGTAAATAAAGCGCTGGTCTATTTTGGTGCATTGCAGGATGAAGGATTTTCAGGAGAACAGAGCTTTTTGACAGATGAGGAACTAGATTACCAGGATAGACCCAGCTGAAGTGCCATTTATTTATTTACTGTAAAAAAGTATTATAGTAGTATAAATGTATTATAAAAGAATAAAAAGAACATAATAAATAAAAGAATAAATAAAATAGAAATGCAAAACCTGTGATGTGGCCCTCTGTGTGATTACTGTTTTGAGGCTTGGCACCAGTGAATTTCATGAGGCCCCAAACGCCTGGACTTCTTTTGGAAAAATGTCAATATTTTTTGTTCTGTACAAGTTATAATGTTTATTCCTGTGCTCCAGGACTCCAAAGACATGAACAAACTATTTTCCAGAGGAAAATTGCTTAGCTTTTATTTATTTGTGTGTGATTTCCATAAATAATTGAGTGATTCCATTTCCGATTTATTTTTTCATTTGTCTTTATGGTCCCATAACTTATTTTACATTCAGGTGACATCAATGTAACACAAATATGCTGAAAGTTCAATTTGTCCTGAAAAAAAAGAGGTGTGTCAATTGTCTGTGCACCAAAGGGTTGATATTTTACAAGCTTTTTTAGTAAATGACACCAGACGGAAAATTTATTGTAAAAATACCCTTAGGTCTCAGAGGGTTAATATAGGGGCTTTTCCATTACAGATATGCTCAAAAATTAAGTTTTTTTCTAAATATCGATTAAAAAACGATTGCGAAATGACGGTGTTTCCATTAACCAATGTTATGCGACTAAAAGGAAAGACCCGTATACTGTGAGCGGCTCATATGAGGAGTTTCTCCTCATTTCTGCCTCCAGCTCGTGATTGGTTCATTTCTTTGAGGTTTAGAATCCAGTATTGCTGTAATTCTTTTGTGTACGTCAGGCAACTGTAAATGCGCACAAACTGTTTCCATTGCAGTTTTCCAATATATACATTTTTCAAATTGCCTGAAAACCGCCTCATGCGAGCGGAAAAACTTTTTTGCGATAAACGGGAGTTTTTGCGAAATTGACGCGTTTCCATTGTGCGCAATTTGAAGGCTAATGGAAACGCGGCTAGTGACGATACCTCTTCCTCCTGACCCTTCTGCGTTTGCTCGTGCTCTTCCTCCAGCTGTGGCGGGATGCTGTTGTTCACATTGAACGTGACGGTGACTCTGTCAAACACACACAAACATCACACATGACGTAATATTACAGCGGAGGACACGAACGATCATAAAAGCTCTGAAACGCATTCGTACTTTTCTCCGGCCAGCGAGCGGATGAGCTTCGCTTCTGTGCCGTTCAGTTCCAGCTCCCACCCGCCGGACATCTTAGGAAGAGTCGCCTTCTTCTGGATCTTCTTCTCTTCTTTGATTTCATCAGCGAGAAACTCTGCAAACGCTTTATCGCCTGGAGGATAAACACACACATGCAGGATTTACTAACAACACTCGTGATGAATGAGATCTCATTGGTCGGTTAAGGTGACGTGTTGTTGTTCGTCTCCACTTGTTGAGATGCTCTGATGACGCAAATATTGCAGGATATGACATCACCTTTAATATTCTGGAATAATCCAATTTATCTGGTAACATTTTATGAAAAAATTTTAATTAGGCGTTGTTTTCGTTTTAATTTCAGTTAGTAAATTTGTTAGATTGGATTTAAAAATATATATATATATCTCTATAGTGTTTATTATAGAAGCATGTTACCACCACAGAAAAAAATAAATTGCGACTTTATATTCTAACTGAGAGTTTATACTTCGCAATTCTGACTTGTTTCTCACATTTCTGACTTTTTCCACGCAATTCTGATTTTTATCTCGCAATTGTGACATTTTATCCTCCTAATTCTCACTTTTTTCTTTCACAATTCTCACTTTTCCCCTTGCAATTCTGACTTTTTTTCCACAATTCTGACTTTTCTCACAATTCTGATTTTTCTTCTCACAATTCTGACTTTTTTTCCACGCAATTGCGATTCTGACTAATTTTCTCACAAATGTGAGTTTGTTTCTTAAATCTCACAATTCTGACTTGTGATACAAACTCACAATTTCATTTTATAAAGTCAGAATTGTGAAATATAAACTTTATATAAATTGCGAGTTCTAAAGTCCAATTCTGAGGGGAAAATAACTTTTCACAGAACTGCTGTTTTTATATCTGACTTTATAACAATCAAATTGTGAGTGTACATTTCGCAATTCAGTGAAAAAAGTTACAATTTTGAGATTGAAATTGTGGAAAAAACAGCAAGAATTTCAGGGATAATAAGTAGCAATAACCTTTCCCCCTTCTAATTCAGTGGAGGAAACAAGCGTCCATAGTTTTTAATAATGTTTGTTAAGTATATTTTTATAAATATATATTTTATATTATATATATATATATATATATATATATATATATATAATATAAAAATATAATATAAAAAAAATTATCAAATTAAAATAAAAAAAGAGAAAAGTACAGAGCCCCTGCCTAAAGGGACCTTTGCAAAAATAAAAATATACAGACGTCATATCCACAATACCGTTTCTCGTGCGAAAGCTATAGTTTCTCGTGAGCCCACAAAAGCCTATAGATTTTTTTTCTCAGAACAGTGAGTTTTTATATCTGGCATGCAATTGCGAGTTTATATTATGCAATTCTGTGAGGAAAAAAAGACATAAAAAAGTTGTGAGATATAAACTCCAAATACTAGCCGAAATATTATTTTTATATTTTATTTTAATTGACATATTTGTTTAGTTAACTAAAAAAACACTGATACTATATTATTCTACTTTCTCCTCTCTGACCATTTAGTACCTAAATTAAGTTTACTCATCTACCATAGACGTATATCTCATCTTATACATCTACGCTTAAATCTCTTCCAATTCTAAATTTATCTCAAAATTCTATTTCTCAAAATGTTGTGTATATCTCACATTCTGACTTAGAATTGCCATACAAACACACAATTGCATTCTATAAGTGACATAAACTTCTAAACTCCAATTCTGAAGGAAAAAACTTTTTTTTCTCAGATCTGTGAGTTTTCATATCTGATTTTATAACAGTTTATATTACGCAATTCTGTAAAAATAAAAATAAATTTTAAAAAGTTGTGAGATTTTAACTCCAAATACTAACTTAGCTGAAATATGTTTTTAATATTTTATTTCAACTGACGAAATTGTTTTGTGGTTTAGTTAAATAAAATAACCCTGGTAGTAACTTACTAACGTTATATTGGTTTCTCCTCTCTGACCAGCTATTAAAAGTTAGCCTCTCTACACATCCACCATAGAAACGACATAACACTTTACCTAACACTTTTAGTAGTGTGTGTGTGTGTGTGTGTGTGTGTGTGTGTGTGGAGGAGCGCTTACCCTCGGTGTGCAGACTCCCGCAGCCGCAGGACAGTGTGGGCAGCGCCCGCGTCGCAGTGAGGAGCCTCGGCCTGGACCCCGACGACGCGCCGCTGCTGCCGCTCAGGCTCCAGATGGACCGGCTGAAGGTTCTGCTGAGACGCGGCGCGGCGCTAATCGCGCTCGTGGACGCGGAGCTCCTGCTGGACAGACGCGCCGCGAGCTGGACCGCGCGACTCACAGACTTCAACATGACTTCGGTTCTTCTGAGAGGTGCTGACCGCTGATCACACTGACAGTCTCACACACACACACACGTGGGGAAGGACACCGTGACCTCAGCACTCTACACCGGAAGTGTTCCCTACAGGAAATGAGTTAAAAGTCCCACACGCTGTCAACAACACAAACACGTGCTTCCAGTAACTACAGGCTAGATAACGTCATCTACGTTGGTTTTTTTTTATTTAACGTTAATAGTTCGATTTTCTAAAGTAGTCATGCAGTTGTGTGGAGTTTGCAGCGAACATGTTCCTAAATACAGATGTCCGGCCTGCAGAATCAGATAGTAAGTATTCATGTTCGATTGTTTATATCTATATCTTTTGCTTTTTAGATGTTACAATTATTGTTAATTAAATAACACATTTCTTTTTCTTCTAGTTGTTCAGTGAGTTGCTTTAAAAGACACAAGGATGATGGTACGTACTATATTCTATTTATAAATATTCACATTTACGTATTTGGCAGATGCTTTTATCTAAAAGACTTGCATCCCTGCCTGGGATTCGAACCCATGACCATGGCGTTGCAAGCGCTATGCTGTACTGATTTATCATTAATTTAATCAAATAATAATGCATTATTTTTAGTATTAACATTATAATACTACTGCTACTACAAATGCTTAAAAGTTATTGGCTAGATAAAGCCGACATTCTGATCTACTCTTTATTTCTTCTTCTTCTTAGACTTTAAAGATTTTTAAACAGTTTTTTCTCCTAGAGCTTTAAACCCGGTTCAGATCTTCAGACTGTTCTGACCCGGGTTGTTGGATCTTTTCTAACTGATCTGACTTACGATTTTCGCTAAGCTAGCACTAGCAAAGCTTGACACTATCCTAGGGACAACATACTAAAACATGATAGCAATGTGTTAAAGTCTCCTTGTGGTGAAAAGCTTTTAATGTTGCTTATGTGTCTATGTGGTGTTTTTAATACGCTTTAAGACAAATCATGTGTAAATTCATAAGTCGACAGCATTGCTGAGTATTTTCTCCTTAAAAATGCAGTGAACCAAAAACACTGTTTGGATTCGCTGGTGTTTCTGACGTCACAAACGATCTTGTAAGTCAACCAGTGGATCTCTGAGTGAGTGAGTGAGTGAGTGGAGGCGGGGCTCATTTGCATATTTATAGAACTGCGTATAGTAAATCATATAGTAAATAGTCAATATGCAATTTTGGTGATTAAAGATGAGTTTTTTTAAGTGATAAAATTACCAACTACAGGGACTTTAAAGGACAACTCCGGCGCAAAATGAACCTTTGGTCTAATTACACATTGTTACCTAGTCAACCGTTATCTGAGATTTTTTTTCATGATTGCCGAATGTAAATAGTTTTATCTCTAAAAACAGCTAACTCATGTTAGCAACATGCCATCAACGTCTTAATTCTAGCAATGAGCCAAAACATGCTAACAATAAATGTGCCAATTCAAGCAACATGTTAAATCATATTAGCAACATTGTTAAATAATGCTAACATGCCAGCTATTTTTTGCATCATGCTAATCATGCTAACAACATAATAATCATGATATCAACATGTTACCAATGTGTTAAATCATGTAACCAACATATTAGCAACATGAAAATGTTAGCAACATCTTACTTATTCCAGCAAACATGCTAACAGTGTGTTAAATCATGTTGTTAACATTAACATGTTGTTAAATATGTTAGCAGCACCACGTTAGCAGTCCGTTGAATAATGCTAGCAATGTGTTAAAACATGCTAACAATATCCTAATTATGCTAGGAACATTTTAAAACATGCCAGTAACATTTTTTGTATTTCTTTCTCTGTGTAAAACACATTTTAACTTTTAATATTTTTGAAGTTTTTTTGAAACGTTCAGACCTGGCTAGTTAGTTATGTTCTGTCTTATATATAAAAAAACAAGACAATGTAAGCTTTTATTTCATTTTGCTCCGATAGATTCATGTCACCCAATTAAAGAGCCCGATCCAGCCTCCAGCACCCCGACCCCAGTGCGTAGCGGTGAGTGAATCACACACACACACACACACACACACACGTTATAGATGCCAAAATCAACAGCCATATTGCATTACATCAAGATGTAAATGTGTTTGATTTCAGCTGAACAGCCGTGGGTTGTTGAGGATCTCCTTGATGAAGACAGTCAGACTGACAAAGTGCCGTTACAGAAACTTCAGCAGCTCGGTATGTCAGGGATGATGAGTAAATATTGATCCGAGTTTAAATATCATAATTAGGTCTTTAAACGCAAAGCTAGCATTACAAGTTCAAACTACACGGACATTTAAGAGATACGGTATACACTAAATACCACTTATTACACAGATTTCACCACATATACAATTATGGCGATAAGAGAGATTGATTTTCGATTTGAGATACAAACACGTATGATTTTAAAACGGTTTACAAAATAAGAGTCACAAAATGGCCGCCGCTGCGTTTGTACAAAACGAGAGTGCGAGTTCACGATCCTGAAAAAAAAAAAAAAAGTTCACGATACTGGATGGCATATTTAAAGGGATAGTTCACCCAAAAATGAAAATTCTATCAGTTTACTCACCCTCAAGTTGTTCCAAACCTCTGTTTATTTGTTCTGCTGTACACAAATAAAGATATTTGTAAGAATGTTTTAATTAAACAGATCTCAATCCCCATTGACTTCCATAGTATGTATTTTTTCCTACTATGGAAGTCAATGGGAATTGAGATCTGTTTAATTGAGATCTGTTTGTGTTTCCTTCACACAGGAGATTCAGAGGCGCTGAAGGATCTGTTGAGGAATCCTCATCTCCGACAGCTGATGATGGCAGTGGACTCGGCCGGAGATAAAGCCAAAGCCATGAAAGACGCCATGCAGGAGCCGCTGTTCGTGGAGTTTGCGGATCAGTGCTTAAAAATTATTGAACCTACGCAAACAGACAGTGTCGATGACGGATACTGATTTCATTGAACTCTTAATGAGCAACACACATCATGACAGTCCATTGGGTTTTGTTTCAAACAATCTGAGTGATTTACACTTATGTCTGATAAACATACTCAAATAGCTCAAATTAAATTTGTTGCATTAGCATGTTTCTCAACATATTACTGAGCCTTTGTGTTGTCACACATGCACTATTGCATCCAGTCGTTTATAAAACGTCATGCATTTTATAATAAATGTAAAAAGACACCAAAAACAGAACATCTGTAATGATTTTTATTTGAATCATCAAAGTTTGACAAAGTGTTTTATTGGTTTGTTAAAGCAGTACCTGAGCACAAACAATAAACACGTTTTGTTGATTAATGATTAATGAATTAATGATTATAAATATTGATTATTTTTGGTAATCATTGCACATAGTTCCTAATCAAAAACACCTATGGAATGTTGTGTAGTCGGTGTGCTAAATAATCTGAACGATAAATACATATGCAAATAGTACATTAATTCAGTTTGCTTTGGTAAGAGCATTAACAGCAATGCTGAAACTACAGCTTTTTCCAGTATTTTATCATGTCTTACATATGTTGTGCAATGAATAAATGTACAAAACTTGTCTTTATCAATACTATGTTCTCCATCATCTCAGTAATTCTAAATATCATTATTGTAACATGTTTTAAGGTGCTCTATGTAGAATTAAGAAACTCTTGTTTTTAGCGACACCGGTGGCAATTAAGTGAACTGCAGCAGAGACTGAACCGTGATTCAAGACTCAGATAAACTCGTTCTCCACTTAGTTAGAAGTAAAAGGAGTCGGAAATAGCTTTGCAGTGATTTACTGTTAACGAATATCCCGCCAGAGAGCCACGTTTAGATGATTATGTGAGTATGTGCTGCTCTTTCCTCTCAATAACACAATAAACACACACAGAAATGAGAAAGCATCTGATCATAGAGATGTGGACATCAGCGACAAATCACACAGTTATGATAGTTTGATTATAGAGTATGATTGACTCTATAGATTGACTATGTGAGACTACTTTGAATAAATCTCTTTTCTTTGACGACACATTGACATTACAGTCCAGAACGGCTCTTTCACTATTATCCTGAACATTGTATGAGCATTAGTGTCAGTGAACAGAAGAGAGGCTCTCGGGAGTGTGTATAAAACAAGCATCTGCGATTTTCCCGCCAAAAACGTCCCGAGTCCTAAACATAAAAATGAACTAGGAAAGTCAAGTTTCGCTACAAGCTGTTCATACATTGGCAAAAAATTATCATACATGAATATACTTACATATAGCCGTTTTAAAACATTATTTTGATCAGTTTGTACACTGATATTAAAGACCCCCAGCGGATCAGGGTAATCCGAGCTAGTGTGAGCGAGAGGAGGCGGGGCTAATTAGCATATTCATTAATCCGTATAAGGGTGTCGAGTTACATTCTAGCTATTTTAAGGCATTAGGAATGTATTTTAAATATGTAATTTTGGTGATCAGAGAAGAGTTTTAACGCATCAAATTATTGATGACGGGGGACTTTTATACAAATCAAATTAAACACCAGAGTTTGGGATACATCAGCAGCACATTATATATAAAATATATTCACGATATAAAGCTGTGCAAGAAACATTATTCAAATCATAACAGAAAATGCTAGTATAAAATAAAGTCATAGTTATAAAACGCTCTACAGGACTGAAGAATTAAAAGGCACTTGTGCTTGATGCTGAGAGAGCGTAGATGCAACTAAACGCTGAATTGCACTAACGATAAGGCAGCTAAATGTTTAATATCACTCGATGTAGTGTGTTTCAAAGGTGCACTGATTGCATGAGAGCTTTTAGCAGCATGATGAGAAAAGGAGAAGTGCGGTCAGGTTTTCTCCAGCAAGATCTGGTTGAACCCGGTCACCACGTCGGCCTTGTGCACCGGGTGCCTGTCGGCGTACAGAAGGGGAGATCTCTGCAGATGCATCTTAATGGACCCCTGTCAAAACAAGCAGCCAAAGCAATTAAAACAGGACTTTTATTTTGTCTTCACAAGGATTTCCTTTGTGTAGTCAATGTCCACACAATCCATCCTAAACAGTGTGTGAGATTAGAAGAAGTGTGTCACAAAGCATAGTACGTTATCTATTATTTCCGGTGGATTTTCGAAAAGCGTGGATCCGTGCTCACTATAACGGCTAATATTACCCACAATCCATTGCACATCGGAGGAGGAACTACAAACGACACGAGTAAAACGTTAAAAAACTACAAAATACTATAATACTATTCGAATTCCATTCCTTATTTTATTTAACATTCAAATATTAAATGCTCAAATTCATCCTATTATTAATATTTACGACATTACTCAGGCTTATGGATCGCCGATGCCACTATAGCATGTGGTTGCTTTAAGACACACCATGTGTAAGTTCATAAGTCGCTGAGTATTTTATAGAGCCCGACCGATAAAGGATTTTGAAGGCCGATACCGATACAAATATTTGTTGGTTTTAAAATCCGATATATCGGCCGATATTATTTTTATTTTTTTATTTCAGAAACGCGCATCAAAATATTAACAGATTTCCCTAACATTAGTTATGTGCAGTTATTTATGAGTTAACTAAAATAATATGATAATGCATTTTAAAAAGAAACTTGTTTCTATCGTCACAACAGAACAGAGGAACATCAAAATATATTAAAGTTCTGATGAACAAAATTAGTCCCTACGTTGCTTTATAAGCTACCTTATAATTACAATGTCACCTTTGCCTGCACTTTTTACAAATTTTTCCATCAAGCTACATTGAACCATTTTCAATCATCAGTTGGTAGTCAGTCAAGTCAAGTGTAGAGCACCCTCTGGTGGACAAACTATACAACTCCAACACTCATGACATGGTTAAAGCGTTTCGTCCGTTTTTATTTTATTTTCGAAATATTCATTTATCGGCCATTATAACTGCCGATACCGATATTTTAGAAAATGCCTAATATCGGCCGATAATATCGGCCTGCCGATATATCGGCCTGGCTCTAGTATTTTACAGTATTGAACCAAACACAGTCTCAAAAACATAGTGTGAAAATCGCTAGTGTTTCTGACGTCACAAACGACCTTGTAACCAATCAGATCACGTCTGATCGTCAACCAGTGGATCTCTGAGCTGAGTAGGTGAGTGGAGGCGGGGCTCATGTTGCATATTCATAGAACCGCGCATACTAAATGAGGCGAGGGTGTCGAATTACATTCAAGCTATTTTAAGGCATGAAGGAAAAAACTTTTAAAAATGTAATTTTGGTGATAAAAGATAATTATTTGTAATTCTTTTCAGCAGAAAATACTCAGCAATGCTGTCGACTTATGAACTTACACATGGTTTGTCTTAAAGCGTATTAAAAACACCACATAGACAACATTAAATGCTTGATTTTCACCACAGGAGGAATCATTTGTGGCCACTCAAAGCTTCTAACAGTATATTGGAAAAGTCTCTTACCCGTGGCTGAGCTCTGATAGACGCCACACCCTGTTCAAACTGGTTGGTCTCTACTTTGTATTCATCGTGTCTGAATGGGATCTTCAGACAGGCCATCATGGTCATGATCCGCTGGAAACCAGTGGCCGTCAGAGACACAGTGATGGTGGGAGCAGAAGCGATGGCCAGCCCGATCGGCCAGCTTCGGACCATGACGGGCTCCTGGATGCTGTCGAGTTGTACTGACCCTCTTTCCCTCAGCAGAGGATCCATCTTCGGCAACACACATGACTCTTCCTCCATGAAATCCTCAGCATCATCCAGCTCGGCCTCAGCTAACGCATCCATCCACGCCTATCGAGAAGGAACGCACACATTTATTTCCCAAAAATTAAAAATTAAATGTAATATTTTCCTTCTGAAATGATTAATCGCGATTAATCACATCCAATATAAATGTGTGTACTGTGTATAATCATTTTGTTATACAAACACACATGCATGTATATATTTACAAAATCTTTGCATGTATATACTATATAAATATTTTATATACAAATAACATTTTTGGAAAAGACATACATTCAATTCCCAATGGATAAAATCAAGTCCTGCCAAACACTTAAAAACCAGCACAATGCTTACTCTCCAGCGCCTCCATTTGGTTTGGATGACCGTTGCAGCTTTGTGCCATTTCTTGATTTCACTTCTGACCCGCCAGGATCTCAAACCTATGATAGAGACACATACAGTTGAGTTAAAAACACTGTATAAGACTATACGAATACTGGATGGAGCCATTTGTCATAGGGGTTGAACAACTGCAGATTTTATTAAGTCGACATTTATTTGATCAAAGTCGAGTCGACTAGTTGCTGATGGCGTCATTAAAGGGGATGTTGATTATGATTTCACTTTCTTAACTTTAGTTAGTGTGTAATATTGCTGTTTGAGCTTAAACAACATCTGCAAAGTCACAACGCTCAAAGTTCAAAGCAAAAGGGGACATTTTCTTTTAAAGAAATTGCCTTTTATGGAATTTACACAAGATTCATCCCGGGTTAGTGACATCACAACTCTAAAATCTACATAAACCCCGCCCCCGGGAATGTAATTTATAGATTATCATGACAGAATATGCTAATCAAGGACTAGAACTATTCATCAACTAACCATTCAGAAATATCTGTCTGACGTGTTACGGTTTTCAGGACACAAGCTCTTGAAGCTCCGCCCCCTGCGCCGGGAGCTAGCAGCTCGTTTGCATTTAAAGGGACAGACACAAAACGGTGCGTTTTAACATGCTATATAAAAATATCTGTGGGGTATTTTGAGCTAAAATTTTAAATACACACTCCAGGGACATCAGAGACTTATTTTACATCTGGTGAAAAGGTCATTATACCACCCTTTTAATGAACAAAGAAGCTCGAACCTCAAGCTATTTTAAGTTAAATTTTATTTTCAAGGAAGCACCATGTCTATTGATGGGTAAAGCGATAGCTAGTCCACTTGAGATCCTTTCAATTTAAACCGAATACAACCAAAACAATATTATTCTGCAAAATGTAAATTCCAGTAAATGCTAGAGGGTCAAAAGTTATATAGTGTACCTTTTAAAGTTTCATTACATTAGTAATAAATCATAAAACATGGAATCCAGACGAATTAATTATTTTTTTTTTTTATCTTTTTGTTGTTTTTGAAACATTTTTAAATTGTTAAAAGGTATGGTCTGATTATGGGACAGGGATTATACTGTGACTCGGTCATCTTTTGGCTTTCCTGATCTCACTGAAGCAGGTGTTTGGCTCAGGTGAGCTGAATCTGTTCTGGGTTTAAGGGATAATGTGTCAGTGTCTAGACACACAGCAGATGTCTACTTCTAGCCTTCTTTACACCTACACACAAACACACTCACCTATATACTGTATACACACAATGTAAAAAAATTAAACTCCATTTAGGGCTGAATAGAGAGAAATACAGGTCAATAATAGGCTGTTATTTAGACTGAAGGGGTGCCAGATACTAAGGAATTGGTTTTTTTTATCCTCTTAACAAGCACCTGATCTTTTCAAGGCAAAGATATCTCTGATCCACGGATGTGAGTGGGAGAAGAAGCCTCCGTCAACTTTAGTAGCATTGCTAGCTAAATGCTTTACTAGCATTTAGTAGTGTGCTAACAAGAAAATATTTATTTTTTTAACTATGCACCCCTCAAATAAGAACGGAAAACCTGGATTTTTTTTCATTTCTAAATCACATTTGCAATTTTTGTTCGAAAAATAGCAATTAAAGTTGTCCTCCCAAATAATGGAGCCCTATCTGGGGAAAAAAAAGCGGTTCCTATATGAATCTACCGATTTGCATCAATTCACAAATATCAAAAAACTATGCCATGCGATCTCGAATTCAGTTGTGGACTTTTAAGTATTCAATGTAAACAGAATCGATTATCTCCAACACGAAAGAAAACAAATGTGAGAAAATCGGATGTGTAACTATATCCACGCATTCACTTTTAAAGGGCCATCCGTTTCATTAATGTTAAAAAATATATTTAAAAAAAACACTCGCTGCTTTTGAATGAATCTCTTTTTTTTATCTTTATTATATTTAAATCACACAGTGTTTTATTTTTTACATTTGATTATTCAATTTCGGTAGTATTTCTTACTACATAAATAAACCTATTAGGGATGGGCAACGATTAATCGCATCCAAAATAAAAGTTTGTGTTTACGTAATATATGTGTGTATAATTATTTTGTATATATATAAATACACACACATGCATGTATATATTTAAGAAATATTTGCATGTATATACTTTATATATATACATAATTAATATTATGTATAAATATTTGATATATTAAGAACACATTTTTCTTAAATATATACATGCATGTGTGTGTATTTATATATACAAAATAATTATACACACACCACACGCACATATATCATGTAAACATAAACTTTTATTTTGGATGCGATTAATCCCGATTAATCGTTGCCCATCCCTAAAACCTATACAACTGTCCCTGAAAAACTTAATGTTTTTTTAATCTGTATATTTTTTTTCAATTGGATTTGTCCTATTGTTTGTAATTTGCTTCTTTGTTCCTATTTTTAATATAAAAATAAAATAAAATAAAATTGCATGTCTTGCTTTTTTATAGAAGACTGTAATGATTGTGGTTAAGCTCAATTGTTTTATAATATTGGTTTGACTAAAATGGGAAGAAAAACAAGGTTCACATTTAAATTTAGTATGATTTTTTCTTCTTTTAGACTTATTAAAACGTCTACCGCAGTCAAATAAGAAAAGTAACAAAATATATATATATATATATATATATATACGTACAAGTATTCATTACCTCCATGAGCTCATTGTTACTGCCTTTAATTATTACATTGTTTAATTTAATAAATTTCTAGCTAACAGTGATTTGTATATGTATATAATTATAATATATAGTTACCTCTGATCACAGATCACTCTAAATTGCATTTTCTGTAAAGCCGCTTTGAAACGATGTGTACTGTGAAAAGCACTATCCAAATAAATGTGAAATTTGATATTTAACCCTTGTGCTGCATTAGATTTTTAACACCGTTGAGTTCATTAAGGACCAAAAATGGCCACATATTAAACATTGCCTAAAATATTATATATTATTATTATTTTCCACTTTTACCAAGTTATATCTTTTAACCAGCATCAGTCCTCATCATAACTACCAAAAATGTATTCAATTTCAGGATTTTAACCCTTTAATTACCAGTTTTGTTTGCGAAACCATCGATTTGTATAAGAGGAAAAAACACAAAAATTCAATTATTTTCAATAAACTAAATGCAAAGAGAAAACTTTAGATTTGGATTATCACAGTCCCACTTTGCAAAAAATCCCACTTAGCGCGTTAGAGACCAAAAATGGCCACCTATTAAACATTGCCTATTGCCTAAAATAAGGTGCATTTCCACCCATAGGGAATAAATATGTAGTGACGTCATCTGGTGGAATACACTATATAATGCAAATATAATGCTTTTGCTTCAAAATGAAAGGATGTTTGTGCAAAAATCATGTTTCATGTATTATTGACAGCCTCAGATTTAAACAACGTTTTAATGGGTTTCAATGGGCCATTTTTGGTCTTTATGGTGCTGAGTGTTACTATTTGATCTACACAGTGTGTGTTATACATATTTTGCAAAATGGGATCACATTTTTTACATGTATCCAAAAAGTCACAATTTTGCCAAATTTCATACCATTTGCATTAAAACAGCCAAACAGGTCAAAGAAATTAAACTGCAAAAGACCAAAAATGTCCCTAATGCAGCATAAGGGTTAATCAAATCGTGAGCTACCAAAAGATTTAAACCCATCTGTTATACAACAATTAAACCTGTAATCACAAAAAAAGGTGTTAAATGCTAACCTGCTTGTATGCGGGTGGCAGCGCGTGTCCTGAGGCTGCGCTGATGCTGCTGGTACCTGCGCCAGCAACACTGGATACAGAACGCTTTCTGCGAGCGCACGCGGTTCCTGCGATCCTCCAGCATCTCCAACTGCACAACACATGATGAATTAACTACTGACATCAAAATAAAACGTTTTCAACTTCCTACACCTCGGTTAACTTCAAAGTCAAGGACCTTTCCAGGTCCAATACCATCAAATTTACCGTGCAAGATACACTGTTAGATATTTTTCTGGAAGGGACTAAAGAACAAAGAATTTTTATCAGCTGAAAGGCAAAATGCAAATGTTTTTATATAGTTAGATAGACATTATTTAACAGTTTCAGGCTTTGTTTTAGTGGTGGTAACATGTCCCACATATTTGGTTTGTTTGATGGTGGTCACCCTAGCCAGGACAGAGTCAAAGAGTTCAGTGAACATTCAACATTATGCAAATCATGTGACAATCAGAAGTCATCAGAGTGCATGCTTTACCAGGGACTGCGTAAGAAAGACTTTGGTCCTCCCACAATGCACCATGTCGTTGTTGTCATCAGGGCTGAGGGTGGAGTTTGGGACGAGTCTCTCGAGGACCACATTGACCACATCTTTTACAGCAGGTCCCAGAACAGCCTGATCGTTTATCTCAGGGCCTGTGGGCGAGATGTGCTTTAGAAATACAGTGTTCCCCTATAGTCAAAATTACATATTTGAATGCTTTTTTCCCAGAGAAAATAATTTATTCATGCCTTAAAATAGCTTGAATGCATGAACGTAAATTAATCCGACTGATGGATTTGCACATAGTATATCTTGACGCATATTAACGACATATATAAACAACATTAAATACACTTTTTTTCACATTTTGGCCTATTTTACTTCCATAACATGTCGTCTTTCAGACTAGAGGAAAGAAAACATTGATGTAAATGTTTTATTACACTTTCTCTATGTTTATAAGTAGATTTCAATTACAATACATCTCTTTAAAGGCCATTTTCTCAAAACATGTTTTTTGTTTGTTTTTGTTTTTCAGAAAACTCCAATTCTGCCTCACTAACATACAAAAACTTTAAAATTGTAATTGAATTCACTAAAATTGTATTGAATTCACCTGATTTATACAACACTTTACTTCCTAAAACATTGTATAAAAAATAATAAATCTGATTAATGGGGTGATAAAAAGAGAGAGAGATCCAAAATTCCCTCTGTTAACCCTCTGGGGTTTAAAAAAAAAATGTTAAAAATCGTAGCTTCATCGGAATGGTCCGAAACTTGGTGACTTTAATGGTACTTGGTATATGAACACTCAAAAAAATTGGGGATAGGATTTGAAAAGTCTAAGTGGTCGTAAAAAAAATAGTCACACTCAGGACCTTCGGGTCAAAACCCGCATAGGAAATGAATGGGAAATTGGCAAAAATGTGTGTACAATCTACAAATCAGCAATGATCTTGGAAAAAAAAGCACATAACAGTGAAGGGGTGAATCCATAAAACATCAAGAGTGCAAAACAGACACATCCACACACACACACCAAAAAATTCAGATTATACATGTGTTTTGCATTTTTAAAAAGCTCAGTTTGTCCACGAAATGGCATCCATCTAATTTCAAAAATTGCTTTTATGAGGCCAAGGCAATGAAATATAGATTTAAAAAAAATAAAAAAATATATATTTTTTTTAAATATTTTTTTCTATTATATTCAATGGGGGAAAATTTGGTCATAATTATTGCATTAATACTAATTATAAAAAAAATATATATATTTTTGAATTTTTCTCAAAACACCAAAAAAGAAAATAAAAAAATATTATAAAAAATTATGATTTTCTTTTTTAAATATGAATCCCGCACCTTCGGGTCAATTTTGACCCGAAGGCCCCGAGTGTGAGTGTTAAATGAAGAACCCCAGAGGGTTAAACTGTAATAATGTCAACAAAATTAAATAAACTGGGGAAGTACAGTGATTTCTAATCATTTCTATCCTATTCACCTTGTCTTGCTTTCACGCAACTACATTCAAGCTCTTTAGTGTCACCATATTGATTCATCATGATTAGCTAAAAGCTTGTTTTGACTCTTTATTAGAGCAAACGTTCAGTCTCTACCCATAAACCCCCCTTCCTGCAGACTTCACTTCTAATCCGGCTCTAACACACCTGTCATTTTCAAAACACCTTGCTTAATTGGTTTAGCTCTGTTTAGCTCAGGAGCACTTGATTTATCTGAGATTTTGTACCAACTAATGTGCTAATTCATGCAGGATGAGTTGGAACAAGTGTGTACCACATCCCACAAGCAGTGATATGAAACCACATCATTTCTATACAAGATATTACACCAAGATTTTAACTCGACATACAGAAGAGGGAGATAGAAAAGGCAAGCAAGTGCAAAACTGCATGCAAAACACCCTCTAGATAAGCATGCAGTAATTCACCTGAATCATTATTTTAAGCACTGCGTTCATAGAACAAGACAGGAAGACATAAGAGGAGGATACTGAAAGAAAAAAGACAAGGATCAGGAATTAACGAAGAGAACAAGAAAGCAGACGGCTCTGTGTGTCCACTTGGGGTTGCACGTACTGTTCTCTCGATTCATCTGCGCTGCTAGTCTGTAGTTTGTGATCAGCCCGTATCTCTGGAGGAAACTGCAATACGGGATCCTGGCGGACAATACAAAAGACAAGTGATCATTCTGAGGGGAATTCTCTAAACTCGAGCTGATGTGAGATATACTCATTCTTGGAAGCAGTCTTCCCTTTTAACCCTTGTGCGACCTTACTGACATGACTCCTTTATAATCATGACAGGACTAGAGCCCGACCGATAAAGGATTTTGAAGGCCGATACGATACAAATATTTTGGGGTTTTAAAATTCGATATATCGGCCGATTTTTTTTATTATTAAATGTTGTTGGATTTCACACACGTGTAAAAGAAAAGCTAACTTTTCTGCACAAGATACGTTTGATACTTTTTCTCTATGTCTAAATGTTCACTCCTCGCAAGTATAACTTACATTTTACAATGCAGGGACTGTAACTAGAGATATGCGAGTTATTAATACAGTAATAATTACTTTATTTAGGCAGAAAAAGTTCATTGTGGTTTCCAAGCTCATTAATGTGGTCTTCCACTGATGATAGTGGCATTAGCTAGCTTTGTGGTTAGCTAGTCTATGATGAGCCATAATTTAGCAATAGATAACATCATACTGCAAATTGTAAAACATACATTTTTAATATAACAGGCCAAGGAGACATGATTAAAGCATGTTTCGTCCGTTTTATTTTATTTTTTAAATATTCATTTATCGGCCATTATAACTACCGATACCGATATTATGGAAAATGCCTAATATCGGCCGATATATCGGTCTGGCTCTAGACAGGACACGTCCTGAATATGAAGGAGGGTTTATGCATGCTTATGACAACTAACATTAAGTGCCATTCGCTAAATTATGACATTTTTAATGCAAATATGACATTTTTTGAGATGTCATGTGGTTGGTTTTAACATTGGCTGTCATGAGGCCATTATAACATTTTAATGAGAAATTTAATTTATACCACTGTAGTTGAGGACACGAAAAATATTCATGACGCAGTTATAATGCCTCATGACAGCTAATGTCAAAGCCAACCACATGACAGATTAATGTAATGTTAACCCATAAAGCTAAGTGCTTTCTTCAGTTTGAAAATTAATATGCTATGTCATGTTTATGACATTTTTGACAGTGTCATGCAAGTCTCATGCACACCTCTTCAAGTAAGGTATTACCACTTTTTGTCTTTGTCAGTTTTGTTTTTTAAATAATTTTTCCAGTGTTAATGCCAAATGCATATATTTTGACACAGTTGTGTATTTTTATTGAAATTTTACTATTTCACCCCCATTCCCTTTAATACATGTATTTTACACTAGTTCCACTCAGGACCTTAAGAACAAAAATGTCCCCATTGAAACTCATTAAAGTCATTTTTAATCCCAGGATCATTTAACTATAAAATTATAAAAACTTTGTTAAGAGGCCTTCATTCTGACTATTTTTTATCAGATTCTCAGGTTTGGCCTATAAAACAAATGTTCACATGTTTCTGCTTCTGCACATTATAAAGCCAATTGGATAAATTATGCAGCTATGATTGTGTGGGTGTGTTGGTATGGATGTATGTGTGCACTAAAATAGTGTGTGTGTAAAATATTTATAACGCAAATCACAAATCCAACCAGTGTACCAATGGAGTTTTGCTGGATCTAATGGGGGAAATTACACTGAAAGCTCATTTTTTGAGATATCAAATTCACCAAACCAGTTTAGATTTAAGGAATTTGAAGGCATTGGTTTTGTAAAATATATATTTTATATAAAAAATGTTCATAAATAATTTTTATAACTTAAAACCTCTATAACTAATACTTTTTTACTTATACAATAATCTGCCAAAGGGTCCACCTCAAAATTAGACAGAACTTAAGCTCCCAAACTGACAGTATTTTGACACAGAAATTGTTGTCCTCTATGAACCAATGTGTAACTTCTTTTTTTTAAGGGTTAAACACTTGTATGATGTGGAGATTATATTATAAGAGATGTGTGGATTATGTAGCTTTACCTGATGGGAAATCCTGCTGCACTGATGTTTATGGTCTCCACTATCCCACAGGCCTCAAGCTGAGCGATGACCTGAACACACACCAAACCAAGACTCACTAAATCAATCCATGACCTATGAACTTGTTTAACCTGAAAGTCAGGGGAGTACACAGAAGTGCGTGTTTTCCGCACCTCTTCCCTTTTGAAGGTGAGCGGTCTGCAGTCCGGGTTGGGTTTGATGCAGCGTGTGTAGTGCGGGGTGGTGCTGTGCAAAATCTTCATAAGGCTTTCAAGGGAGTTCTGCATATTCACAGAAAGACAAACAAATTAAGAGAGTTAGTTCACACAAAAATTAAAACTCATTTTCAGACAAATAAATAATCTGAAATCATCCAATAGTGTCAATGTAAAACTTAAATGATTAAGGGCCAAAACACAATAATTTACAACAAAAGTCATTTGTAAAAATGAAATCTTCCTATGAACAAATCATAAGCTTAATTATTACTTCTTTAAAACCTGTACCTTAAATTTGGAGACGACAGTGATGACTTTACTGTGTCCTCTAGAGCCCTCGCTCTCAAGGTCACCGTCAGCGAAGAGGCTGTGCAGCAATGAATCCTGGGATTTCTGCAGGAGACAGGTGAGCTCAGGAGGAACCGGGTCCTGCAGAACACATGGACACATACGTGAAAAAGAGACAAAAACACAAATGAGTGCTTCCCATACGTTTTATTCATATTTATGTTTATAACCATTTATATCAAAGGTTTTGGACTGGTACGATTTTTAATGTTTTTAGAGTCTCTTCTGCTCCCCAAGGCTGCATTTATTTGATTTTTATTTATTTTATTAAGTAAAATTGGGAAATGTTATTCTAATTTAAAACAGCGGTTTTCTATGTGAATATATAGTAAAGTGTAATTTATTCCTGTGATCAAAGCTGAATTTATCATCATTACTCCAGTCTTCAGGGTCACATGATCCTTTTAGAAATCACTTGAATATTAATAGACATTTATAATTATTATGAGTGTTGAAAACAGTTATTTACATTTTTATTTCAGTATTCTTTGATGAATAGAAAGTTGAAAAGAACAGCATTTATTTGAAATAGAAAACTTTTGTAACATTAAACACTTTTATTTTCAAAAATATAATTTACTTTTATTAAACTTATAATTTATACTTACTTTTATTAAAATTATAATTTATAATTTATTATAAATATAATTTATAATTTCTAAAATATAATTTAAAACACTATATATGTATATAGACCATTTTGCAAGATGTAAACAACACTGGTCCAGAAACACTTCCTGTTTCAGTTTGTAACTGTTTTCTTTATTTCACATGTAAAGAAAACATCTTAAAGATGTTTGTTTAACTTTTTGATTCAGTTTTATATTTTCTGTTGGTTGTATTTTATCCCAGCTTTTATGTAGTGTTAAAAAACTGAAACAGGAAGTGCTTCTGGACCAGTGTTGTTTACATCTTGTGAAATGGTCTATATATATATATATATATATATATATACAGTATATATATATATAATATTCAGCTTTGATCAAAGGAATAAATTACATTTTAAAATAGAGTAAAATAGAATTTAATAAAATTTAATTTCAATTTAATTTTATTTTGATTCAAATAAATGAAGCCTTGGTGCAGAGCAGAAGAGATGTCTTTTAAAAACATTAAAAAAATCATACAGATCCAAGACTTTTGACTCGTAGTGTAGTCTGTACCTTGTTCTTCCCCATCATGCCCTGGATCTGGTAGCTGACTCTGCCGGCATAATGGGCCACAGTGAAATGAGGCTCTTTGCTGAATTTGTCCCAGCTGATATTGGCGTTATCCGACAGCTCCTTCTGCAGACGCACACCGAACTGCTTCGCATCCGATGCACGGTTCAGACGACACTCCTGAAGGACAGACCGACAGAAAGGGAAGGAAGGAAGGAAGAAGGCGACTTCATTAGTTCTATTAAAAAAGCTCTTTCACCGTGTATCAATAAACTATAAATAGTGGAATTCACTATATTCGCGATGCAAATTCAAATACAATGCATTCAGGGTTTGAAAATACCTAATTTTTTAGTTACCGTCCATTCAGAACTTCTAATAACCAAAAAAAAAAAAAAAAAGAAAGAAAATAGAAAAGAAATGAACCAGATTAACTACGTCACAGCTTATATATATCAAAAATGTGTTTTAGTTAAGTCAATACTGTACCAAAAACATAATTTTTTTGGCGAATGTTGGAAAATAACAATGTTTTCTGCTAACCAAATGCTTTTTAATCTTCTATTGCTTCAATGTAAATAAACAAGCGTGCCGTTATTTGTTGTGTTGTGACGAGTGTGTTCAAGTAAGCCAGATATGAGCAGATTCTGTGTAATACGCTGTATTTAATATATCATGATAACTCACGAGTATTTGCGCAAAATCTGTTCAGATTTGACTTACATGAACTTCCCCAGCAAACTGAGTAAACATTTGTAACGCACAATTAATTGGCTAGTGATTTGATTTATTTTTGAAAGTGATTTTTACCGACGGGTGTTCATTTCAAACCCTGATTGCAATGCAAAAGAAACGCAAGATACTTTAACAAAGTCCGAGTTCTCTCTCTGAGATAAGAAGTGGAAGCAGACCTCATTGAGGAGGGAGAAAATGCTGGAGGGACTGCCTTCAATCAGGTCCAGGCAGCCCTGGTTGTCTTGATAGCGTATGAAGGACCACTGAAGCCCCTCGGTCACGTACTCCTCCTGCTGGGCCTTCAGGTAATGAGCCACAAAGTGTTGCTGCAGCTTCTCGTTAGCGTAATTAATACACAACTGCTCCAGGTTGTTCAGGAGGAAACACTCAAAACCGTACACATCCAGCAGGCCTGTGGAAAACACCGGTCAAGGATTTATCCACATTGTTTACCATTTAGAAAGCAAAATTTACAGTAAAAGATTGACACATTAAAATTAATACAATTTAAATTTTTTTTCCTTTGAATAAATAAATAAATAGAATATGTACCAATAAAGTTGCACCACATGGAAGTGTCGGCACACATACTGTTGTTGATTAAAATGACTAACCAGTCAAACAGCCTGAAAAATGGGAAGAAGAAACAAATGTGAAATGTGATGATTAAAAAACTTGCACCAGTATTATAAAAAATATCAACTGTTCTTCAGTTTCAAAGGCGCTAGTAGAGTCAAAGATTGCAGAATTACTCAAGATACGTCACTCGTATTGTTTTGAATGGGGAAAAGTGCAACGCCCAATAAGTCATAAGAAATACGATTTCATTGGTGATTTCAAATATGAAATGTAATCGTTTTGGAGAATTGATTGGATGTTTCCCCATTCAAAAAGATAGCAGGTTCACTTGCATGCCCGAGAGGCGAGTGAAATGACTAGTCTTAAAGGGACTTTGGTAGAGTCTCATGAACGAGCTCAGAAGACCAACGGCCAAGGTCAGGATTTGTGTTTAATAATACATTGCATTTCAGTTTTTTTTTTACCAAACTCAATCATAAACCCCCAGAACACTTTGAATATACGACACGTGACGCATGGGACGTGCACAGACATTTTGAGGGGCAGGGGCTCAAGTGAAAAAAAGGGCACTTCTCATAATGTTTTTTACATTTATTTTACTTTTTTTAAACAAAAAAGTATATATTAACAACTCTAATATTTTTTTAAAATATTAATTAATTTTATCTTCCTCAAACTCATACAATTCTTTAACTTTCAAAAGATGTCTACAAAATAATCAATTCACACAGAAATCATGGTCTCCTTAGTATTCATATAAGGAAACCATGCCACAGTGTGTCAATCAAAGACATATTTGATACACCTGATGGTGACATGCACTTCACATTTGAGGGAGAACTGTATCACCATCAAATAAAACCTTCAAAATCCACATTTCGAGTTTGTTTCTGTTTGCATCTGTAGATTTCTTCTAAATTCACCAATTTAGATTTCTAAACTTCAGGGGAAAGACTCTTGATGTAGCTATGTAAGTCATTAACTCTAATAATAAGAATTTTAGGCCATACAAATTCATAAAAACGTCCGGATTTTCCATACAAGGCCATAAATTTCATTTAGCCACATCTTAAATTGATATGCTCATTCATTCATTATCACTATATTGAGGGAGGGCGTTCTCGCATTTAGCTCCAAAACTCTGGAATGGCCTTCCCGATACGGTCCGAGCCTCTGACTCGCTGACACAGTTTAAAACTAGATTAAAGACGCATCTCTTTAGTCAAGCATTCACATAAAAATGCTTACCTTCTAGTCCTCTGTTATGCCATACGGAACCGTTTGCCACTGAAACTGCTTAACGCACCAGTGGGGCTCGACAGCCTCTTAGACAAACGGGTCGGCGCGTATGGTTGGGTTGCGGAGAGTTCAGGTTACGGAGAGTTTGTGAGTTATAACGGAAATCATTATGAACATCAGCTATGCTAATTATTTCCCATCTGCCTTTCTGCTGTTATCTCGGGACGCTTGTCCCGAGAAAAATGGCGTTCGTCAGGTCCAGTTTTGTGTCCAGCCTCTCACGGGGATTTCGGATGCCCCAACGCCTGTGATGAGACGACTCAACGCCTGTGAAGAGACGACTCAACGCCTGCGATATGTCATGGCGCCGATTTATTCATAAACATTATTTATATTTAATATTTATATTTAAACAATATGAATGTAAGCCAGAGGAGAACTGGCCCCCGACTGAGCCTGGGTTCTCCCAAGGTTTTTTCTCCATCCAATCTGATGGAGTTTGGTTCCTTGCCACTGTCGCCTTGCTTTTGGCTTGCTTTGAGCTTGCTCAGTTGGGGTTATTTAGTGTTTAGCAATGTTGATGATCCTGTGTTGTGCTACTTTCATGTTATCACTGTGAAGCTGCTTTGATACAATCTGTATTGTGAAAAGCGCTATATAAATAAATGTGACTTGACTATACAATTTTTCGCGATAAAACGATATCAAGTTCGAGTCAAAATCGTCAATACTTGATATCAATATAGAGTTCGATAAACGTTCGATAATATTTATGTGGCAAAAGCACATCGAAACTCAGTTGATGCACTCGCCTCACGGACTGTTTATCCGCTCGGCTCAAAGTCCAAACGGCACTAGAGGCGACGCGTTTACTCTGATCGGCGCTTCAGAACTCCTAAACCTGATATTTAGATGCACTATGCATTAAATATATTTGTTTGACAGGGAAACTGTGCGCAAATTGTAATATGTATTTTCTTAAAAAATAAAATAAAAAAGCACCCCAGAAAAAAAGGGCACTTTCTCTCCAGGATTAAAAAGGGCAGGTGCTCAAGCCCCCTTTGATGTCTATGTGTGCACGTGCCTGCGTGACGCATGGGATCATTCTGTCTTTTTTTTTTTTTTTTTTTAAATCTTGATGCTGGTCGCTATGCACTGCCATTATATGGACAAGCAAGAGCAGGATTTTTTTTTTAATTGCTTCTTTTCTTGTCATCATTCTGCATTAGAACAAAACCAGGGCGAGTAAATTATGACTTTCTTTTAATTTTAGGCAGAACTATCCCTTTAATGCAACAGTTTTTTGATGTGGTATTGAAATTGGCAGACTACTGAAATGTTGGTATATTGCATTTAATAACTAATGCAACACTACAAATCCATAAAATATATCTCTACAAACGTTTTATATGTCGCGTTTATACGTCTGTGACTTACCGCGCATAAATGGCTTTAGCAAGACAGTCTCTGCGGACGGTGCACTCCGACCGAGAGCACGGTTTGAGGATGTTCTGTTTGCCGGCGCGCAGATTTCTCACTGTCAGACACGACCGCAGCTCATCTAACGGCACCTGCAGCAGGGCAGCGGTCTTCTGCAGGAAACCTGCACACAACACAGAGTCCTAATTTATTTCATTTTTCATTTCATTTCATTTATTCGGTTTGGTCATTTACAGATCATTTTGGTCATTTCAATCAATCAATCAAATCATCAAAACATTCGAAACATAAACACTATACTGTAGATGACCAGGTGCAGGCGGAAGCTAAAGCTTATTAGAATCAAATGCAACTCATTAATGACAACATCTGTTCATAAATTTAACATTAACACATTAGTGGACCATTGTCTACACCAGAAGCAAGCCTGTATAATTCATTTTTATTCTATTGTATATTTTTCCAATGTTATTCTCTTGTAAAAATTTTTAAACTGAAAAATAGACGTGGCTTGTTTTAACTCATTACAACAACTATTACACAATTTAACTCCTTTATTTGATAAACAGTGTTGTATCAAATATACATAATCCTCTAAGATCATATTTACTTTCTCCCTGGGAAAATAACAATTGCAAACATTTAGGAGTTTTATTATATTTGACTTGGTAAATAAATTTTAACGTGTACAAATCAACTAAATCATGAAACTTCAAAATTTTTGATTGATGAAACAGTAAATTACTAATTGCAAAGTTAATTAATCTGATAACCTTCTTTTGTAATAAAAAAATTGGATTGGTTCTAGTTTTGTCTGTATTTCCCCAAATTTCAATACCATACGTTAAGTATGGTGTGACAAGTGAACTATAAAGTAAATGTAATGTATTTTTACTCAAAATATACTGCAACTTGTACAAAATTGCAATCGTTTTTGATACTTTCTTCTGAACGTTAAAAATATGCGGTTTCCATGTCATTTTACAATCAATAATTACTCCAAGAAATTTTATATGATTTACTCTTTCTAATGTATTTTCATTAATAGTGATCCTGATCTCATTATTTAACTCTTTATTACTAAATACCATGAATTTCGTTTTATTTAAATTTAGCGACAATTTATTCAAATCAAACCAATTCTTTAGTTTATACAATTCTTTCTCTACCACCAACACAAGCGCTGTAAGATTTGAGCCGGAACAATAAATTGTTGCATCATCCGCGAAAATTTAAACAAAAAACATCATAATTTGGCTATTTTCTATCCTCTCACAGGAAAGTGGTGGCGAGAGAGGAGGAATGTGATGGAGACATGTCACAACCCAGACATGAACTTGCATCACCCATAATAACAGCACTTTGTCTCGTCATGTCTGGAATAAGCACCTTAGCTAATTCACAGCCATAACTTTGCTTTTTAGATCAACAAAACAGCAGAAACACCACACCTTCGGAGTGCCCTTCAAGATCACATGGTTGAGCCTCTTCTGATGCAAGACTGAAGTCCACATTCCCCAGCTGCAGAAGACCTGCAAGGATCTTTGCAAAAAAAGTCATTTTCACATCATTTATTTCCATAATTTTACTTATCAACAGCCACCAACTCCAGTCCACACTCTCTCATCTCCTATGTTGTTATTTTGGTGTGTGAACTTGCATCAAAACCTCATGGCTAATTTGCACTGAGAAATCAAACAAACTTTTCATCTCTCAGGTCTACTTTAGTGTGTGGTGTATTTTAGTTATTTAGTCTCTACCCACTATTCATACTTAATAACATCAAAAAAGTTGAAAGCCATAAATCTGGTTATCGGTATAGCCATAAATCTAAATAGGCTGTGTTCCAAATTTGAGGATGATATCTCAAAAAATGAGCTTTCGGTAACAGTTTGTGTTTGGTTGTAGTAACATATTTTCCCCATTGGGTGCCAGCAAAACCCCACTGGAGCTCACAGATTACAAACACACACACACACACACATTTTTTTATAACACACATACTAACCACACTCTGACATCCATACCAACACACCCACACAAATATTGTTGCATAATTTATCCAGTTGGCTCTATAATATGCCGAATCAGAAAACAGGAATAAAGCGATTTTTGTTTTATAGGCCAAACTTAAAACAAAAAAAAAAGGCACCATCTGATAAAAAAATAGTAAAAAATACAATTTTGAAGCCTTGCCATCAGAATGAAAGCCTCTTAACAAAGATTGCATAATTTTATAGTTAACTGAACCGGGGATTAAAATTGGCAGTTTCAATGGGGACATTTTTGTCCAAAAGGTGCTGAGAGGGAGTATTTTTTGTACCTAATGCAAAAAAATATTTTTTTAAGAAATCGACGGCAAAATAGTAAAATTCCAATAAAAATACACACCTGTGCCAAGTTTTTTGCAGTTAGCTTTAACACAGGCAAAGTGATCAAAAAAACAAAACTGAAAAGGACAAAAATGTCCATAAGGATGCACAAGGGTTAATTAATCAGTCCGCACCACCAAGTGTAATCAGTATCTAAAAACCCAACACCCAATCATGAGGTTTTGCCCTTGTCACAACTTACCCTGAAAATCTGTGCCCGTTTCGCCTCATCAATGCCAAGGTTGATCATGGCATCCATCGTCTCTTGCAGACAGTCTTCTGCTCAGACAACCAGAATGCAAGATGTCAAATATTAGAAGAGCCTCCTCAAATTCCTCATAAAACGCTTCACGAAGTATATTTAAACTATATTATCACCCAGATCTTTATATAAAGTTGTATATATAGGTATGACCATCTTTATTGATCGCAAAATGTAAATTATATAATTGTCCAGCTCTTATCTGCTAAATGTGACTACGGTGAAAATCTAGCTTTTAATGTTGTTAATATGTCTACGTGATGTTTTTAATATGCTTTAAAACCGTGTGTAAGTTCATAAGTGGAGAGCATTGAGTATTTCCTCCTTAAAACTGAAAACACGTCTCAAAAACACGCTTTGAAATCGCTGGTGTTTCTGATGTCACAAACAACCTTGTAACCAATCAGATCAACGTGTGATCGTCAACCAGTGGATGGCTGCGTTCCAAACCGCATACTCAATGAGTAGGTACTTAATTTCAATAAGTACTTACTCATCGAGCGCTAAAAGAGTATGTACTTTATAGCCAAATCTCGTTGAGTATGAATGAGAACCGGACATCTGCCATGTTGACGTGATCATGTGACCTACTACGCGTTATCACAAGCGCAACACCTTCATGCAATAAAAAAAATATGAACGATACGTTTAATTAATCTACCTATAAATATCTTGATATTGATGAAACTTGCTCATTTTGTTGTGGTATTGTTGAAGAAACAGCTGCCTATTTATTTTGTGAATACATTTAGGGTTGATTTAAGTTGTTATATTTTAAACCCTACTGACCAACAGTGTTATTCTAACGATATTTTTTTTTATTAAGAAACCCCAAA
The DNA here is from genome assembly GCF_988280905.1 of Pimephales promelas. Taxonomy (NCBI): domain Eukaryota; kingdom Metazoa; phylum Chordata; class Actinopteri; order Cypriniformes; family Leuciscidae; genus Pimephales; species Pimephales promelas. The sequence goes on from NC_142772.1 coordinate 48,845,099, forward strand.
ATCATCATCTCTTGATTATGTTGTTAATTTCTTTATTTTATACCCAAAAAGTTTCTCCTTTAAATTTTCCTCTTTTTCTTCATGAATTTACCTCGTTTCATCCCTCAGATATAACAACTTTTTTATGTATTATAAAGAACTATAATGAAGATATTTAGCCTTTTTTATTGTTCTTATTTCCTGTGTATAAATATAATTTTATGTCATATTATGACACAAACCAATGATCTTTATATTTTCTGTTTTGTCACTATGATTGTTACATAAACTATAGTATCCATGATCTTGCATATAATAAGTTTAAATTATATGAGCGACAGGTGCTCTAACACTTCATAACATCAGTAACTTCACAGCACAACCTAGAACAGCGTTTGTAATGTCTGCACAAAGGAGACGGGCAGCTGCTTGAAGATCTCTTTTGGAGAAAACTGTTGATTTTATACTCAAAAAATGTAAGTATCACTGCTTAAAAATGTATATTATCTCAGAATGAATTTCATTGTTAGCCCACCCCAAAACTTAAACAAAATAATAATATTAAATGCTGACCAATACTTATATAACTTTTTATATACTAAAAATATAATTTAATAAAACAAGCAAAATGTAATTTGTTTTGTAATATGACAGTAATGCATGAATTCATTTATATTGCTAAATGCAGTGAAACATCTCAATTGTCAGTCAATCGATGAATTAATGCATAAATTAATTACATTTTATATACTGACAACAATAAGAAACATGAATAAATGAGTAAAAGAACAAAAAAAAGTAAATAAAAGTAACCATCACAATAAACAAATGCATATACAAGTCAACACATGAAACAGCTTTATTCAAACTACAAGCATATTTACAGGCACTGAACCCCAAACCCTACTGCCGACTCAACACAGCGGTTCCTATTCTTTGATGACAGCATTCAGCGAGCCTCTCTCCACCTGATAAACACACGCGTGTTCTTCTGTCCCTGTAACAGACAGACAAGATTCACATTACGAGCTCAACACTGCATTTACATGCTGAGGTTGATGTGTTAACTCGCTTTTAATCCAACTTAAATGTTCCTCAATATATCAACACCAATAAGGGCCAAATTAAATATATATCATGTTTAGTTACTTTATAGATGTTTTTATTGACAGCACATAATTTGTCTAATGTAAGCAGTGTTGACAACAGTGAATTATCCTACATAATAGCACACACATGTATTTTTCATGTTGGGATGTGCTCACCTGCAATACTTATACAATATTTTCCTTCCTGATGTAAATAGACATTTTAAATAAGCGTATTTAAGATGTATGGTTATGTAAATACACGTTGGAAACGTAACTTTACGGTTACTGGAGCTCCCCTGTTATCAATACATAATAAAACATGTGTTTACAGCAAAATCACAACTATACTATACTATCTAACTCCTTTAGACGTTCAACAGTTAAAACGTTTACTCTATAGTAGTTTAACACATCCGATTTAAACACAAGGAACCGTATTTACTCACATTTGAAAACCCCCGCGTCGCTGATCTCCGCGATGTTGATATTGACGTATCCTCTCGCGTGGCCTCCTGGGATAGATGAGTATCATGAGTAGCCGTGGAAAAGCACTCAAAAATCTGGGCGGAAGCAGTAAGCCATCCGGGAACTTCTCGCCTACTCTTTTTATGAAAACTGATGTTTCGAACGTACTGCTTCCTTCACGAACTGTTTTCGCCTTCTATATAGTAGGAAAGTAGGCATATTGGAACGCACTTAAGTCCGAATCTCGCGACAATTACTACGTCACCCAGGTAATTCTCGCCTACTCTTTTGGATTCATTCATACTTTTTTGCTCGCCTACTCTTTTTCCCATACTAAATAGTAGGGAAGTATGCGGTTTGGAACGCAGCAGTGGATCTCTGAGTGGAGGCGGGGCTCATTTGCATATTCATAGTACCACATATATTAAATGAGGCAAGGGTGTCGAGTTACATTCAAGTTATTTTAAGGAAAATACATTTAAATACGCCATTTTGGTGATCAAAGATGAGCTTTTAACCCTAAAACCGTATTCTGGACAAATGTGGGCAAAACAGTTTTGATTTATTTTTAAAAAATACTTCCCTTGATCTGAGCGGTACAAGACTTGGCTACTTTTCCTAAGTTTGCCTCGTGAACACACAATTTTTTTTTGACTCAATTCTACAATGTTAAGTGGGTGAAAAAAAAAAAACTTCTTAATCTTGTATTTGGGTCAAAAATGGGCACCCATAGAAATAAATGGGAAAAAATAAGCCAAAATAAGACACCAGGTGACCGCAAAGTCACTTGATCTTTAGGTTTTAGCTCTAATGATATTTTAATGTAGTTTAAAAAAAAAATAAAAAATAAAACATAAAAATAAGCATAATTTACATAGAAAATATGGTACTTTTTGACATAAATAAATTCAAAAATTCCCCTCAAAATAAAAAAAACACCATAAATGGATAGACAAAACTTTATCGAAGACAGTGATATAACATTTATAATAAATAAAAATTATAAATGTGCCCACATTTGTCCACAATTACAGGATTAAGGGCTATAAAGTGAATACGGTTTGAGGACTAAGGGATCAAATTAATGACTACATTGGGACTTTAACTTTAGTTCTTGCCTTCTAATGTTCTCTCAGCAAGAGGCAACCAAGCAAAGTCTTGTTCCAAAGGCAGCATCCAATCCAGTCTCTGGTTGTCTGTGGCTCCTTTCATCATCTTCAAATCAAACCAACAACAACCAACATAGAAATGAACACAAAATTGTCTAACGGACACACGGTTATGTTTGTTGATGATGTACACATAAAGGGCCTTAGCATGATAGCATTACTGTAAATGGGTATCTTTTGTAGTATTTCTATTACTGGTAGGTTTTGTGAATGCTAGCTCTTACTTCACCTGGTAAAATATGTGAAAATTTCTTTCATTTGGTGCTTGGATAGCCACTCTTGTCTTCTCCAAGAGATACGTATGCACTGACGCCCCAACCAGCAGCTGAGAGCTGAAATATAAAATCACAGTGGTTTAAAACAATCACAAGATGCTTTAGGGTCATGTGCCTGAAGTCGACGAAACTGACCCGTTGAGCTGAAGCTGGATGTATTTTCCAAAGCGACTGCTGTTGCTGTTGCGTAATGTGCAGGCATTACCTGGGGATGAAGGGAAATCAATTTAGGATATCACTGAAAATCATAGAAGAAACAAAAGTACAACATTAAATGCTCTCAGTATTTCTCACCAAACGCCTCCATGATGGGGTTGGAGTCCAGTACTCGTTTTTCTATCTTCTCAACAGTGTTCTGGGACTTCTGAGACGAGGCGGCCACAGTGGCATAATACTTCATCAGACAACGTGACGTCCATGTCTGAAGAGAAGATGTGGTCTAAATCCCTTTGATTGGTGTTAAACTTAATATGTGTTTGAAATATTGAGCTTGACAGACAACTTTCCTGCATTTTTATATTAAGAGCAAAATTCAGAACATAAAATGTTCTTTATAAACTTTAATAATTTTCTAACATGCAGATCTTTCTGAAGAATCTCATTCACAATGTCAAAAACAAACAGCAAGTATATTTGAAACAAGTTAATTTTAGCCTGATCTTTTTCCCAAAAGCATCGTTAGCCAACAACACTGTAAAAAACAAAAGTTGCAGCTTTACATTTTTAAGCAGAATTAACTTGGATATTTAAATCACTTAAAGAAGTAGTTCACTTTTAAAAAAGCTTTTGCTGATAATTTACTCACCCCCATGTCATCCAAGATGTTCATGTCATTCTTTCTTCAGTCGAAAAGAAATGAAGGTTTTTGATGAAAACATTCCAGGATTTTCTCCATATAATGGACTTCAATGGGGTCCAAACGTTCATTTTGTTCGTTGAATGAACCAAATGACACGAAAAAAGATTCGAACAGGAGAGTCACGAACGTGCATCACAGAACAGAGCAAGGTGACCATTTGAGCTTATAAAACTTAAACTTTAAAAGCTTATAAAAATAAAATTTACTTATTAAATGAGCAATCATTTCGCTTGATTCATCGTCTTGTGTCGTTTAAAGCCCTTTGAACAGTTTGCACTGAAACTCTCTTTTGGACCTTGAACCGTTTGGTTCCCATTGAAGTCCATTATATGGAGAAAAATCCTGGAATGTTTTCATCAAAAACCTTAATTTCTTTTCGACTGTAGAAAGAGCATGATCGCGGGCACGATCAAACTGTGTGTGTGTGTGTGTGTGTGTGAGAGAGAGAGAGGCGAGGGCATGATCAGACAGTGGAAATATAAAAATATGTTCATACGGGACATCATTCAAACTGCAAAGTGTTTACTTATATTTGTGTACACTCGCAATAAAACACAACATTGTGCTTTTGTCCTACTCTAAACTCATGTCAAACTGTAACCTGTCACCCAACCAAAAACACACACACACACACACACACACACACACACACACACACAGTTTTAAAGGCAAAACATATTGATCCAACCCCATTTCAAAACAATCTGTGGTGCTATTAGGGTTAATTAAAATTAAGGAAAACAAATATTGCACTGAAATATAGCAAATTAATTTTAAATTCATTCAGGTACAATTACCGAATATATCTCAAGGTCTTTTAGCATTTTTATTAATTTAATTAATAAACTAATTATATAAAACTATTGTCAGTGCACTACAAATATAAACTGGTTCTATGCCTTTATTAATAAAACTTATTTAAAAAATACAAGGCTAAAGACATTTATACAAATGCCTTCTGCATTTTTGTTTTGCTTTTCACTCCATTGTACCGAAATCGAACCGAACCGTGACTCCCACTTACCTTCCCAGCTCCGCTCTCTCCAGAGACGACCAGCGATTGGTTCATGGGCTCCACCTGGCCTTGCACATTCCTATACGCCTCTTCTGCTACGATGAAGATGTGTGGCTTAAATTCCTACGTACAAAGAGACGCTTTAACATTGCCTTCTATATAACAGTGCTTTCTGTGAACCCACCATAATATAATTTACCCTCACCTGTCCCAGAAAATGGCCATAAAATATTACTCAAGTCAATATCATCTAGAGTGACCTCAGTTTACTTATATCCAACTTCCTGGTTTGCAATTTTACATTCTCAGATGTCAAAATAAACATGCAGAGGAGAACAAGCATTGTTCATGGCGTAAATACGAAAAGATCAATTCTTAAATAATAGTTTAATAGTTTGTATTTTACTTTTTTGCACAAATTAATGGCAGCTGGGGACCAGAAGACGCAACAAAGGCATTATAGACCGTGTTTAAAATATAAAAAGTTAAAAACTGACTCATTGACTTCATATTGAGTCCCACTGAACACACCAGGTGTGCAAACATTGTTTTGACACTGTCCTCCGCTATGACAAAAGGCAGATCATCCCGTCATCTGTTATGCATTAACAACACAGATCTCTAGTTTCAAAAGACAACATGCTACTGGAGATGTGTGTCATGACTTAAAATCTTTATATCTTGGTTAATGTAGATAATCACAACGTAGTTATTTTGCTTCACTCAACAACAATTTAACCAAGAAATATGTTCTGTACTACATACTCAAGCAGTAATGTCTATTTTTGATCAATTTGATAACGCAAATACTAAATATATGAAACGTCTGAGCCATGCTTGAAGCTGTTGTACAATAACCTACAGTTACACCTCGTTAAATACAAGGATACAAAATAATTGGTAACACTTTACAATAAGGTTCATTAGTTAACATTAGTTAACTACATTAGCTTCAGCATTTATTAATCTTAGTTAATCTTAATTCCAACATTTACTAATACGTCATTAAAATCAAAGGTTGTATTAGTTAACATTAGTTAATGCACTGTGAACTAACATGAACGCACAATGAACAGCTGTATTTGTATTAACTAACATTAACAAAGATTAATAAACACTGTAACTAATGCATTGCTCATCGTTAGTTCATGTTAGTTAATGCATTTACTAATGTTAACTAATGAACCTTATTGTAAAGTGTTACCAAATAATTCCCATTCAACAAAGCTGTTGTTTTTAGTGCAATAAAGTTGCCTTCTGCAATGCAGTTTGCTATACTTAACATAAATCTACCAATACATGGCATGAAGCGTCAAACCCACCCAGCCCTACATACAGTATGATATGACCATACAAACTTGCCATGGCGTCCACAGCAAAGCATTTGTAACTTCTACATGTTAATGTCTGAGATGTACTGAGTCTGAGTTTACCTGAGGCTGAGGGGCGGAGTGATATTCCCTCATCACATCCAGAGAGTACAGGTGAGGGATGGGCTGGAAAGGGTTTAGGGCGATCAGCGTACAGCCGGCATGTGTGTAGAAAACCTTCGCGCTGTACCTGGCCTGCAGACATTTCAGCACTGTACAACACACAAATACCACAGCAGGACTTAAACACTGAGTCACGATAGCAGAAAAGCTAGAAATATAAGATAAGGTCAAATAGTTATTCGTGTTACTTGTATTTAGGGCTTCTGCAAGTGAATCTCCGCTAAAATTCATGCTTCCTTGAACGAGCGCCGCCGTGCGCATGCGCGTGAATAGTACTATACGTACGCAATAATATAAACATGACTAAAATAAACTAACTAAAATAAACATATTGCTAAAATATTTGTTGTTGGAGAAAATAAATGTGCCATATGTGGAATTTTAAACCTACAAGTATATATTTTTAATTAAAGTGACCATTATAATGGGGTAACGAAATGCAGGCTAATATAATTAGTTTGTGCTTTTGTTTTTATTTTCATTTTTAGTTTAGCCTTTAGTCAATTTAAAAACAAATGCTTTTTGCACATAATATATTGCATAGCCTATTTTATATTTGTTTCCATATCCTTCAATATCAACATTGTTTGTAGGATATCATTGGGCAGAACGTGAAATATATATATATATATATATATATATATACAGTGTTTCCTCTAGGATTTTTCCAAGCTGTGGGGGCAGGCCCATTTCCCCGGTGGGGGGGCCTTGTCTCCCCAAAGTATTATAATCGATCATGCGCATCCCGTGTGCAGAATGATGCACTTGAAGCAACACCAAGTCACAGCAAGCAATGCTTCACATTGAAAAGAACATAGCGAAGGGATTATATCTATAATATGCTTAGTAGGGCTGGACGATTTGGGGAAAATGTCATATTGCCATTGCAATTACTGAGGTCAATATTGCAATTGTGATATGCGATTCCGATATAATAAAATGGTTTCATGAGTCCAACTTGCTTGGTTCTAAAGTAAAATGCACACACAGATTAGTGATCATTCTGTGTATTAATGTTTATTTCTCAACTCAAACTACAGACAACAACTAAATGATTGATAACACCTATAATGATCAATAAACCATCAACCAAACCATCATTACAGTGAAAGCTATCAACTTTTTAAAAAAAATTTAGGCTAAAAAAATTTTTTAACAAATTTTAAATTAAGTGAACTTCAAACAATCCCCACATAAACCCATAATAAAAACCATATTTACCTGTGCCCTTCCTGTCTTAACAGGTAGGATACAGAAATTGAATAAAGTTATCAAACAGTATGTGCTGCATGAATTATAAATTATATATAGAATAATCCTTAACTTGACTGACAGAACGCTTTATTCGCTGCTGGCCCTTTAAGAGCACCCGTTGCCGAGACGCGGCCTCACATGCGCCTCATAGCACAACTCCTTTCATCCTTAAGACTTTTCTTACGTTATGAAGATACTCGACAAAACGACATTTTGGCATAATTGTGTGTGTTATTGTTCGTTCAAGCTCGAAAGAGAACTGTAATCTGGCACGCGTCAGTGCATGCGCATTATGGCGCGCGTCTTTCTGCGAGTCTCATTTAGGGCATTCACAGGCAGCTTTTCAGTTCTTGTCGTGCAAAATGCGAAAAGGCATTTGCACGAATAAGAACAGGATCGTGTAACACTAGTCAAAGGATGACAAAAAAGAAGAGATGCTGTGTTAATAGCCCTAATTTGTTTATTTCATATAAAATCGCGGCATTTTGCGTTATATATAATTGCATAGGTTTGAGATCGCTATTACGATTGCGATATGATTAATCGTGCAGCACTAATGCTTAGTGTATTCTATATGCAACAGTTTTTTGAGCCTTTTCTTTTAACAGTTTTAAATTTCAGTGCGCATGAAGAACAATAGCACTCTCTCGACTCCATGCTGTAATCTTACATAAAGGGAATGTGAAAGGTATGGGCAATAAACTCCACTCCAGCAAGATAAAGTCATTTTATGAAAACCATAGACCTTTATGCTTTATCTACAAATGAAGTATAATAATGGGAATATTGACCTTGAAGAGAGTGTCGTCGTGTCGCAAACGAACGCGACGAGCTGTGTGAATTCTGAATGGAGAATGACTGAGGCAAGATGACTTTCCGTTAACTTTAACTTAGCGACTAAAATTACACATTATGCAATGACTTTAGAAGTCTTGGAATATAGGGTGACAACTTGATTGTGCTTTACAAAGTTTTTTATGCCTTTAGTGGGGCTTAACAAAATAACATAATACTATGCAGAATATCGGACGTCACTGAGAAGCTGCAGCCGTGGCGGGAGGATTTTAAGTGTGGCGGCCCGCCACGGGAGAATGAATGTAGAGGAAACACTGTATTATATATTAAATATAAAGATTTTCTTTATCTAAATAGAAAACGTAGAAAGTACCGAGATATATATCGTATATCGCCATTTGACCAAAAAATACCGAGATATGATTTTTTGGCCATATCGCCCAGCCCTACTTGTATTATTTTGTTAAAGTCCCCTGAGGTGAAAATCAAGCTTTTAAATGTTGTTTATATGTCTATGTGGTGTTTTTAATATGCTTTAAGACACACCATGTGTAAGTGGAGAGCATTGCTGAGTATTTTCTGCTTAAAACTGCAGTGAACCAAAGACAGTCTCAAAAACACGGGTTGAAATCGCTGGTGTTTCTGACGTCACAAACGACCTTGTAACCAATCAGATCAACGTGTGATCGTCAACCAGTGGGTGATTGAATCGAAATGCGATCTTTGACTTTTACCGATTGATTGTGCAGCTCCATGGTTGATATTATGAATCAGAATTCAAGATCCAACCTAGAATTTCAGAAGCTAAAACTGAAATCAGGCGATCAAAATCCAGAAAGAATATCATCTGAATTGCTTTTGCACACACACACTGTACCTGTAGAGGGGGTGACCGGGTTGACTTTAGTGAGGTCATCGTACGTGTGAAGTTCAGCTTCATCGATGAGGAAGTCTCTGATGTCCACTTCCAGTGAATCATTGAGAGGTTTCCCGAAGCCCTGGGCTTTTTCTGTCAGTCCATTTACCTGCATAATGCAAATAAATCTGCTCAGAGCATGCCTTCAGAAATAACTGTCCACTCACTGACTGTGTACTGATGCAGCAAGCAATCACATTTAGTTTCATATGTATAATCATCATTACATTTTCATTGAATATCAAACAAATAAAAAGTGCAATTAATACCAAAATGTTGCTGCTGCTAATATAATCATACGTTGGTCTACTGTATTTTCGTTTAGTGTTGTGATATGGAAAATCAATAATCGCTAATAATCGAAAAACAACTGTAATCGAACTTCAATCGAACCGGGACTTCAATAATCGTAATCGAATCAGGAAATCATTATAATTGTGTGCTTGAGAAATGGTTTTTAATGAGGATACTTTAGTTTTTGTAATCAGGGTCTCAAAAATGTTTTGGATTTGGATTTAAAATCGGAAAATTTAATTTAAATTTTAATTATACCCAAAAAATCAGGTATAAACAGTGTAATAAATTAAGTTGCACGCCCTTCCTCAGATTCTGCTGTGAATCCACATGTTTAATGACAGCATGTGTTGAGAAGGGTCAGGACAGGCTGAAGAAGACAAGCTAATTATACACAGTACACGCCGTCTGTTGGACAGGCCTGCTCCTAATCCAATTAACAAGGTAAACGACAGCAACACTACCTGGTTAAGTACAGACTCAGAGATCACATTGACTAATGACAGATTAATTCAGAAACATCTAACAAATCGATTACATTTAAACATGATCCAGTTTCAACTCCTAGGCTGGCACCAACACTGGAGTTATGAATCATAATAGATTGGAAATAATGAGATGATGACTGTATCTGTGGGCATGAGAAACAAACCATCTGCACTAAACTAGACATAATACCCGAGGGTGACCTTTAATAGTGCAACTTTACTAGACTAGAATGAACATATCAAACAAAGCACACAAACAACCTGGACAGACTGTATGTTTTCTTAACCTCATATAAAGTTATGCCAAAAGGAGAGCATGGGTAGTTTTGTGCGCATGCGCAGATTAGGTTGACCTGCTGAATAATCTAGCCTTTTTCAGATTAACTGCATCACTGCTTAATCCGCCAATGACAACACAAGCCAGGTCAATGAATATGCAAATGAAGTAACACCGGAAAAACAAGACGATTCATCTAGCCTAGTGATTAACGTTACATATAATCACAGTAAATAACTTTATCAACAATTATTTATTGTTAAACGCATTAGAAAACTAGCCAAGGGTGACGTTTATTGGGCCTGACTTTTTTAATGACTTCCTTTAAAATAAAACATGTATTGTTAGGACAGGAATAATAATAAGCTAAATTATTATTTACAATGACATTTGAGAATATTGATCTGTGTTTCCCCCATCAATATATATGTGTGTGTTTATTCTTGTCACAAAAAAAAAAAAAAAATTCATTGTGATGACAAATTGAGAAAACTATGCATGAATACTTATGTGAACCATTGATTGTACAACCAAGTTTTTTTAATATCATAATATCAGGTTTGGGGCATTTGCCTTTGTAATAGGCTAACAGTTACCATGGTACTCTTTGAAGTACCATCTGAATATTATGGACATAAACAATAATTCAGTACCATGTTTGTAATATTTGATAACACAAGGATTTTTGTTGCTTTCAGATAAACGTTAATTTTCCTGTTCAGTTTGTCAGTTTAATTTCCTTTTTTTGTTGATGATCAATCTTAAACCTTGTTATACGTAAAGAAAAAGTGAGGTGAGCGTATTAAATGAGCAGGGAAAAATAAAGTTAGTGTAGCGTTAACGTTACCTTTTCCTTCTGTCGATTTGGTCTTCCAGGTTTTTCCAAACTCCCGTCAGAGCCGTTAGTGTTTATAACGGTCGAAACGTCTTTATTTCGGAATAAAAGCTTCTGTTTGACATTCGCCATGATTGTAAACTTTAGAAAGACGCGTTTCGCGGTATTTACTTGTTCATATCTCTGCCGTTATTTAATGTTTTTCAGCCATGAAAATTCCTCAGTGAAGGACAAAACTCCCTCTCGCGCGCGACTCACACCGGCGGGCACTGACACGCGCAGTAACGTCACTCAAGAACAGTCGCCGCCCATATATAGTGACGTTTCATGTAAGCCACGCCCAACGCGGAAGAGATACATTCCAGTGCCAATGTGCGACGACACTTTGTTATAAACTGAGGATTATGAATGAAAAATAAACGATTTATTAGAGGAATGTGCATTTCGACTATTTAATGAAAAGATACAAGTACAGTAATGATGCATAAGAGTCCCTGTTTAGTGTGTTAAACCGGTTTATCCTGACAGACCACTGCATTAATGTGCTTTCTGTAGTTTAGTCTCACTACACATCACACGGGAAGAGGTAAGTCACATTTTATATAATAGTGTTTCATGACAAAAGTGTGTTTCTTGATTAAATCGCTTAAATGGAATTATTTCCTCTTGAGATCAAAATTACCATGGTCAAATTTAGGATTGGACTACCATACGAATCAGACAACATTTTGACCAATTAACATAAATGCATTATTAATATGCATTATTAATTCATATATAATATACTATATATACACTGCCGTTCAAATTTTTGAGAACAGGTAAGATATTTTTTTTTTTTAAATAAGTATATTCTGCTCACCAAGGCTGCATTTATTTGATAAATTAAAATAATTACAACTTAAAATATCTGCTTTCTATTTGAATATATTTTAAAGTATAATTTGATAATCCTAATATGATGATTTGATACTCAAAAAAAATATTCTTTATTATTATTATTATCATCAATGTTGAAATCACTGTTTCATTTATTTGAAGTAGAATCTTTTCTAACATTAGAGATGTCTTTACTGTAACTTTTGATGAATTGAATGCATCTATGCTGAAAAAATATTGATTCCCTTTTGAACGGTTGTGTATCATTTTTAAAAAGCTTTCTATTTCAGATAAATGCTGTTCTTTTGAACTTTCTATTCTGAAAAAAATACACAACTGTTTTTAACATTGATTATAATAAAAAACATTTCATGAGCATCTAATCATCTTATTAGAGTGATTCCTGAAGGATCATGTGACACTGAAGACTGGAAATATTTACAGGAATAAATTACACTTTACTATATATTCACATAGAAAACATCTTTTAAAGAAGTAGTTCACTTTTAAAACAACTTTTGCTGATAATTTACTCACGCCCATGTCATCCAAGATAAGATAAGATGTCCATGTCTTTCCAAGGTGACCATTTGAGCTTATAAAACTTAAACTTTGCAATGGTTTCGCTTGATAAGACCCTTATTCATCGTCTGTTGTCGTTTAAAGCCCTTTGAACAGTTTGCACTGAAACACTGAAGTTTGTCTTTTGGACCTTGAACCGTTTGGACCCCATTGAAGTCCATTATATGGAGAAAATCCTGCAATGTTTTCATCAAAAATTTGTGTATCATAATCTAAATAAACTATGATCAATGTTAAATCAATGTTTCTTTCTTTTTACAGACAATGGCATCCCCAGACGAGAAAGTTGCGTTTGTCAGCAATCTGAACGGCACGAGCCTGACGGAGGTCTCTCTGGGATCCTTCTTAGCCCCGCTGTGTTTCCTCAGTCGAGGTCTTTTCCTGATCATTTTCCACCTGGGAAACGGGATTCTCCCGTTATCCCGTGCATCCCATCTCCTGTTGGACTTCACATCTCTAATAATGCCTTTGGTCCTGTCGTGCACCGCGTTAAGCGACATCCTTCACTTTGTGATCGTGGGCATTGCTGTGGTCGACTCCGTTGTCCTGTACCTCGTGTACAAGAACGGAAAGCGCGGTTCCTTCTCCGACACGATGGACAAGTTCGTGAAAAGCAGAGTCGAATCAAACCAAGTCCCGTTTGTCACCGTGTTCCGCGTCCTAGTCAACGTGAAGACCGCCATAAGCATCCTAGCTGTGGATTTCAGCGTGTTCCCAAGACGTTACGCGAAAACAGAGACGTATGGAACGGGGGTGATGGATTTCGGTGTGGGCGCGTATGTGATCGCCAATGCTTTGGTGTGTCCCGAAGCAAGAGGAAAGACGATACGAGGATCGAAGATCAGTCAGTTTGTTTCGGTCTGGCCTTTGGTCCTGTTAGGGTTCGTGAGGCTTGCAAGCGTTAAATCATCCGGCTATCACGAACATGTGACGGAGTATGGGGTTCACTGGAACTTTTTCTTCACGTTAGCCATCGTCAGACTGGTGGCGTCCGCACTTCTGGCTCTCTTCCCGGTGAACTCCTCGGGGATTCTTGCTGTGTTCATTGGGGGAACGTACCAGGTTATCTTGGAAACAACAAGTCTGAAGGCCTTTCTCGTTCACGGTGGTAATCGCAGCGGGTTCCTGGAGGAAAACAAAGAGGGGATCTTCTCAGTCGTGGGTTACATTGCCATCTACATGGCTGGGGTTCAGATTGGACATTACCTCATGCAAAGCAGAGCTTTAGTTCAAGACTGGATCCGAGTGACCCGTAACCTTCTGTTGACTAGCCTCGGCTTGTTTTTGGCTTTACACGTGTGCCAGAGAAGCATCGAGCCGGTTTCACGCAGAATGGCTAATCTTTCCTTCTGCGTTTGGACTGTAGCGCAAGCCATGTTCTTTCTGTCATGTTTAAGCATTGGTGATTTAGTGTTACTGTTTTCTAAAGTCATTTCTAATTTTTCACTTGTGTCTGCATCGTGGTGTCCACATCCCAAGAAAATGAGAAATAATATGGATGCATTATGCCTCATACAGTCTGTTAACCGGAACCAGTTGTTATATTTCCTGCTGGCGAATGTCATGACGGGTTTGACCAACGTGTTCGTAGACACTCTGAAGGCCAGTGATGCTGTAGGCGTGAGTGTTTTGCTCCTGTATATGTTCACGAACAGCTTGGTCATATTCATTTTGCATGTTAATAAAATAACCATTAAGTTCTGGTAAACACCTTTATTTTAAGCTTGGATCTCTGTGTGCAAAAACGTTGTAAATATGATGTTACTATATGTGTTATTTATCAAATATTAAAGAAGTTTTCATGGCAGTATTAGATGCACATAACGTGGACATCACATCACATCAGAGATTTAGATTTTTGTCTTTTTATGTGCTCTAATTGGCCAATATTTCTTTTATCGCAGTTTTTTTTAATAATGGATTTAAAATATTCCATTCCAGACTTTTATTTAATGGTACCAGGTTGTAAAGTTGCATGCATAATAATTAGAAAAGAATTAGGAAAAATGCTGATGTATACTAAATAATTATAAGATCAATTTTAAAGCAAAAATGTCATGCATACTTTAAATTACGTAGTATTTAAACAAATATGCAATCATTAAAACCTGCATGTATACTAATTTTATATATATATATATATGTGGGTGCACTGTGTATAATTATTTTATATAAATAAATACACACATGTTTGTATATATTTAAGAAATATTTTCATGTATATACTGTATATAGATTTATATATACTTTATATTATATATAAATATTTTATATATAAATAATATTTTTTTCTTAAATATACATGCATGTGTGTGTATTTATATATATACAAAATAATATACACAGTGCACCCACATATATTATGTAAACACAAACTTTTATTAATCGTGATTAATAGTTTGACAATATATATATATATTAAAATACTTATGTTTGCTAATATTCCAAATTATTTTAACTCAATTGATATTATGTCATAAAACTATGCAAAATATGTTTATTTCCATGTATTATTGTATTATTTAATGTAGTCCAGCGATCATAATTGCATAATAATTAGAAAAGAATTAGGAAACATGTTTACTATTCCAACGTCTTTTAAGTAAACTTTTAATCATGTCATAAAAATAATTGTAAAATAATTATAAGATCCATTTTAAACAAATATGTCATGGAGTCTGAAATAAATTATATTTAATCAAATGCAATCATAAAACCTGCATGTATAATTATAAAAAAAATTCAAAGTACTAATGTTTGATGATATCCCAAATTATGCAAACAAAATGAAAAACTATTTATTTTCATGTAGTCTTCATTTCATAGTCAATTAATTAATATATCAGCTAATGTGCGATGCATACACAATTAGAAAAGTAAGTGGTTTTAGATTAGTTATCATATCATATTTACCAAAATGTAAATTATGCTCCTAATAATGTAAATTATGCTCAAAATAATCTCCCTTTAGTTGGTTTGCAACCCGCCAGTAAATCCACAGAAGAAGAAGAGTCTCGTCTCCACCCATGTGTCAATCAAAGCCCGGAACTACTTTCTGACGTATCAGGGGGCCAAAGGTCATCGAACATTCGCCTGCCACATACTCCTCTGTCGCACTTGTTTGTTTTTGTCCAAAAAAAGAAACCAACTATCGAAAAGAGGTGTGTAGCAAAACTTCTGCTTGATATTTGTGTATTTAGACGCTGTTTTAACTGCAATAATGGCTGAAAAGTGACGTTACGGGGAGGATAAATGCGGAGTTTGTCAGTCCGTCAGTCAAAGTACACCTTTGGCAGGACACTTTTGAATTCAAATGTCTTCTAATATGCTAAAAGTACATTTGCGCATTGTATAGCGTGCTTGAAAACATGCTTTGTGTGGGTTTAAAGTTGCAGCTCGCGCAGGCAAGGCTCTGACAGCACTAGCATGCTAATCAGCTTGGAAAAGTTTCTCAGGTTAGCCGTCTGCTAACGCGAGCTCGACACACTAACATGTCTGTTTATTTTGTAACATTATCTCTCTTTCCATCCCTGCAACATTTACAGCATTACACATTTTAAAATGATTCGTTTAAGTCTTAAGATGTGAGCATTTCGTTGGCTAGCAGGCTAATTAGCATCTGTGTCATCGTAAGGAACATGAGTGCGATTATCACAGCTCTTTTTGTGTAATTGTTGTTATGACAACAGGCAGTCGAGCTGATTTTATATGATTATAATCTAAAATGTCTATTTTAGTATTTCAGAGCTTTGAGATGTTGGTTTTTGTGTTTGTTTAGCAGCTAATTGTCGTAATGTGGCTTGACCTCTCACACCTCTGAAGAGTTCCTGAATTAATTTGGAAACTGTATACAAGTATAAATGCGAATGTGAGACAAGTACATCGGCGTCTCTTTCAGACTGGAGTGTAGAGTTGGGTATAATAAGTGTTTAAGCCTCTGTAGACTGATAATATGGCATGTGTAAGCTAATAATCCTTAGCAAAGCTGCTAACACTGTTTGCACTTATATTAATATTGCACAAATAGATACAACAGCCTCCCGTTTTCTTTGTCTAATTCAATACTAATGTCTAAATCCTAGCTGTAATGCAAATTATCCATTGGGAAAGACTGCAAATGAATTGAAATTGAGTCTTTAACACAGGATATTATCTATCAGAGTATAAGGTTGAGCATTAGGGGGAATAAAATTACAAAGTTTCGTATGGTTGGTCAAATGATGCAAAGGTACCATTTATAAAGCAGTTTTCATTGGCCAAGGACCATCCAGAGGCCTTCTGATTGACATCTAAAGCAGTTAGTTTTATTCAGTGCCATGTTTAGGGTGTGAAATGTAAAGTCGATGTCCCTACAATAACAGGCCGGCTGGACGTATTTTAAAGAGTCTATGCCGTGACCTTCACATACTTTAGCGTTTATTTGTCGCTCATTATCACAGTTGTAAACATGAAAGCTTTCCTCTTCCATGAGGGCGTTTGGCTTCACGACGGCTTCCTCGACACGCTTGTCTCCTAGAAATCTGGTCGACAATCAGATGACTGGAGTGTTTATAATTTTTGGTGCCTTATATGCCTGGTTTTGGGCTGACCCAAATGAAAGATGGCCAATCATGGCGATTTCTGTGGTCATCTCCTAAAAGGTGATCATATATGTCGTATATAGTGAGGGAGATGTTCAAAGACGGGGTTTGCGACCAAAGATAGCCTGCAATAATTTCTGACAGTCTCATAAATTTAGCATGATCATCTCACAGTGTGTAAGCTTCTACGACCTATGTCTACTGACTAGCCAATAAAAAGCAACATGAAATGGCGTATTGATCAACATGACACTTAAAACTACATTTATACAATCGGCATGCCTAGTTGGCCTCTTTTTCAGAGCCATAACTGTAATCATAGCCATAATCTCCTCTTTTTGACGATCACACGTTGATCTGATTGGTTACAAGGTCGTTTGTGACGTCAGAAACACAGATTTTAAGCCGTGTTTTTGAAACTGTCTTTGGTTTTAAGGAGGAAATACTCAGCAATGCCGTCCACTTATGAACTTACACATGGTTTATCTTAAAGCACATTAAAAACAGAATGAAAATTAGGGCCAAACCACCCAGATGCCTCAGGGTTTGCTAACTCTCCTCCTCCTATCACGAACAGGCTGATCGGACGGAGACATGGCTCGTCTGGTGGCTGTCTGCAGGGACGGGGAAGAGGAGTATCTTTTTCTTGCACGCCAGATTCCCTTGTACATCGATGACACACTCACGGTAAGATCATTTCATTGGTTTCGCATGTTCCTGGTATTATAGTCAATTGGCTAATACCATCAAACCAGTTTTAGAGGTTTGCCTTTGCAAGTACCACTAAATACTTATATATGCTTACTGGATGCAAACTAGGGCTGCATGATTAATTGCAACGAAACTGCAACGCAATTTGCGATTATTTTATGCACAGTTCGGCAGTGCGCGTGAACGGTAGTAAATGCTGCTTCATCTGAACGCCAGAGGGTGTCTCACATACAGACGCCTAATATGCCCCGCCACAGAAGTGGATCATTCCTGGAAAAGCCATCATTGCTGTAGCTGAATAAACATTAGGGCTGTCACTTTTTTTTTCGATATTCGAATATGCATTCAAACCTGACGGGAAGTATCCGAAATCAAACTATAAATCAACTCTTCGTTTTTTTAAAGTGCGCATTTATTTACAGTCTATGATTAGACCGTTTGTTTTTTATTGTGTTGTTTGCCATCTCATCCTGTAGAGGGCGCTCTAAACTTATTGTAGCGTAGGCCCATGACCAAATCAAGCGAATAATAGAGTGCCAAAGTTATGACGTCACTTTGTAGGCCAAAACGCGGAAGTGAGTTAACGTTTTAGCACTTCCGTTTCCCTTGAATGGGTTTTTGCTAAATCGCCTGAAATAAGGTCTGTGGTGAACAAAGCCTCTAAATATTTTCACGTTTTGATCTATGACATAAAACACACTAGTTATAACCCGCTTGTGTTTTTTTTAAACTTTATATAGGCTTCAAAATGTATAAATTTTGGATTAACTTGTAAAGATTATCTTGCTAGACCAAACGTGTAAGGGTCACAACTTGCAGTGCTTGATATTTGATATCTGTTCGAATTAGATTTTTCTCAAAAGTGACAGCCTTAATAAACATAAGATTTAAACGCTTTGATTGTTGATTAAACATGACTTATAAATACACGACTGCCTTATTCTGTGTGAGTAAAGCATGTTATTAAATGTTGTCTTTTGTTGGACAGGAGGTTCATAAATGTTTCTGACATGTCAAAGGTGACAAAGGTGACGTGTGTTGCTTTTTCAGTTGCACATTTTAAGTGATTTAAACTCACAGCGCTTTTAGACATTTAAGAGCCGATCATCAATGACAATCTGCGCAGCCTTTGCATTTTCACAATCGCGATAAGCCAAATCGATTTAAAGTGCGATTAATCGTGCAGCCCTGATGCAAACTAAAGTCACAGACAGTGTTATGTTTGGAAGTGTTGTGTTATTTTGATTGTATACATGTTGTATTTTTTGTAGATGGTGATTGAGTTTCCTGACAGTGTTCTGGAATTTGACAGCTATCAGATCAACAGTTCACAAATGAAGCAGTTTATTGAGGTAAACAATGACATTTTCCAATTTTCCAACCTTTCAAGAACACGTCTGGGTCATATTTCACCCTAAAAGCAAAAATAAGAAATCGGAACATGTATTTTATTTGTATTTAAAGCTGCGTTTCCACAATGCTGTTTTCACTTTAAAGCCTGGATCCTGAAAACGCCAACTTTTCAAAGTTACTGTTATCGTTTCTGTGTAAACGACAAAAAAAAAACGTGAATTTTTGAAAACGATGACATCATACACATGACCTGGCAGCAAAATACAGCGTATTTACGTGGGAACAGGGATTGTTTTGACGACGTTGTTGCCTGTATGCAAAACTTGTTTTTTAGAGGAAAAACTCTATTTTTAGTACATTGTTGTTGTGTAAACATGCACCAAATCTGTAACATAAAAATGTTATTAAATAAAAATACTAATATTCATGACAATTAAGCCGCTGCACCATAAATCTCATTACTGTAATGCAACACAAAGTGGTACTTCTTTCAATTTGTTGATTTTGATAAATTATTTTTATTACTGAAGAAATGTATGTCAGGATGCACCAATAAAAAGGGATCCTGAAAAAGATCAGGTTTGCAACATTATTAATAATAATAAACATATTTTGAGCATCATATCATCATTTTAAAATGCCTACACTCGGGATAAATCATGAAATTATTCTTACTAACAGCATTATATGCAGTATTGGATCGAAAAATATTTTAAAATATATATTTGTGTAATATACACTACCAGTCATTGAAAATAATCATAAATGTTTCTTGATCGTCAAATTAGAGTGATTTCTGAAGGATCATGTGACACTGAAGACTGGAGTAATGATGATGAATTCAGCTTTGATCACAGGAATAAATATCACTTTAAAATATGTTAAATTAGAAAGCAATTCTATTAAAATGTCATAATATTTAACAGTAATACTGTTTATTTGTTGTATTTTTAGTCAAATAAATGCAGCCTTGGTGAGCAGAAGAGACTTCTTTCAAAAAAAATACCAATAAATGTGTGTGGAAAAATTGAATCATTTTTCCAGCTTGACACCCTGTAAAAAAATATTTTCAAGATTTGTTATCACAACATATTTTCTTTTGTCAAATCAACTTTATAATAATTTGTTTAGTTGAGATAACTTATTATTTTGAGTTTCTGATGATTAAATTAATCTCCTTCATTGTATTAACTCACTTTTTCCAGTTCAATCAACTTAAAATTTTAAGGCAACCCAGGTTACTTACTTTTTTAAGTTAAACCAACAATATTTTTTTTACAGTGTAGTAATCACAACATTTTTTCTTTTGTCAAATCAACTTGAATAATTTATTTAGTTCAGATAACATATAATTTTGAGTTTCTGATGATTAAATCATTCTCCTTCATTGTATTAACTCACTTTTTCCAGTTCAAAGAACTTAAAATTTTAGGTTTTATGTAACCAAGTTACTTACTTTTTTAAGTTAAACCAACAATATTTTTTTTTCAGTGCAGAAATGACAAAATAATAGTCAGACCTCAAGCTTAAAACCCACCTTAAAACATATAGTTTTGCTACACGTTTCCCTTGATTTCTATGTTTATGTACCACTATTATGCTCAGTTTATTTCTAATGTTTCTATGTCAGGTTTATTTGTAAAGCGACCGTGAGTTTTCTGAAAGGCGCTGTATGAAATAAAGTATCATCAAGCTTCACTTCCCTCGTGTGTTTGTCCGCCAGCACCACAGTTTGCTGAAGCCGCAGGACCTGAACATGGCGCTGATGGTGATGTCACGTGAGGTCATCAGCGCTCTGGCCCAATCGGTGCCGTGCGTGGGCTGCCGGCGCAGTGTGGAGCACCTCTTCTCTCAGCTGACGGACTCTGGGTACTTCGCGCTCGAACCGCTCACTGTGGGATCCTCCGGAGTGCTGTCAGTCACACGGGCGTGTCTCACTGACCCCAGGAAGCTCTACACACTCTTTTATGTTCATGGGTGAGTTCTGCAAACACTCTTACGCCCGTTTCACACATACTCCGTTTGCAGTGCGTATGCGGTCCGTATTTTTTTCCGTACCCATGTTAACAGGTTAGAGCTTTCACACTGCGCGCGGATGCAGTCCGTCGATCCGTTCCAGTTGCGGTGCGTATACAGCAGTGCAGAGATCGTTTCCGTACCGAGTCTATTTCTGCTGTGCTGCAAACGCAGAAATAAAGTGACAGCGCACGGTTCGTGGTCAAAATGATCTCAGATTGACCTTGAAATGTAGTAGTTTCACCATAAATGCATTTAATTCAATAAAATGTAGTAATCTCTCCATAAAGGTATATTTAATTGTTTCATATTTTTGTAAAAGTAATCAAGTAATGCATGGAATTGTATGCATTCGTTGTTTAAATCGTGTTTAAACGAGCATGCGTCCATTAAAGTTTGTAAAAGAGAATCGCAAAGCCATGGCAAAACTTTTATTTTAATAAAAGTTGCTGCATATGGTGGACATATTTTGATTACCAAAAACCAGGATACTATGGCCCAGAAAACAAATGATACTCGAAGTTTACTCAAAGATGCCTTATTAATTTCAATACAATTAAAATAGGCTATGCCCCCTCTGTGGATAGAAAATTGTTATTAAGACACAAATTCAGATAGCCTAGGCTTCTCAGAGGATACTCAATATGTTTTATTATGACAGGTTGGTTTAAAAAATAATTAATGAAATAATGATTAAAAAAGAATGTCTCTTCTGTAGACCTATTAGAAAAATAAATATATTAATATTAATTAACTAAAATAAATACCTTCAAATTGACCAAAAATACCTCTCACAAACGTACAAAAACGAACTAGTTTTCTTCCTCTTTATCCTGTTTTTCTTCCTCATCCTCCTTGTTTGCTCATCTCCTATATTTTGCTGTAAAGCTGATCTTTTCCAGCGGGTTTTTATTTTATTTATTTATTTTTTTTAATCCAGGACATTACTTTATAAAAAACGGCCAGGACAGGACGTGAAAACAGGACTGTTGGTCACTGGTCACGCTATTGCTGCATAACTTCTGATTTTGAAATAAAAATAGCGAGTGTTTGTGGTACAGCTCACGCACTGCAAACGCAGCATATGTGAAAGCACTATCCTGTACCGGATACGCACCGCAAACGGAGTATGTGTGAAACGGGCGTTAGTGTCTAACGGCGCTCTCAGTTAGCTTTTCCTCCGCAGTTTAGTCCCACCTAAAAGTGATTTTATGGG
The DNA here is from genome assembly GCF_988280905.1 of Pimephales promelas. NCBI lineage: Eukaryota > Metazoa > Chordata > Actinopteri > Cypriniformes > Leuciscidae > Pimephales > Pimephales promelas. The sequence continues at coordinate 48,867,641 of NC_142772.1, forward strand.
GACTTTGAGTCCCAACCATATGGAAATGACACATTATGGAAGTTCAGTCAGAGTATTGTGTAAGGGAAAGGATATGCCGATTGAATAGTTTTGATCTTGCCTGTAAAAATGTATCAGTGTTGTCTTTAATGTTAACGTGTGCTGTTTATTTCATTTTGTTGCAGGTCAAAGTTAAACAACATCATTGATTCCATCCCGAAGAGTAAAAAGAACAAACGCTGCCAACTGCACTCTTTAGACACGCACAAACCGAAGCCTTTAGGGTGAGTCTGTTGTTTTAATCGTCTCGTGATGTTTGGTGTTTTGATCTTCCTCTTTACTTCCTTGACAAAATCCCTAGACATATTTTTCATGTAATGTAAAATGCATTCACCAGAAAATCCAGATGTAACCAGATGTACAAACTACTAAATATTTTTTGCGTTGAACCATTTAAAATGAGTTGTAATGCAACTCTATGCATACACCAAATATATACAGAGGCCTGTGACAGTGAATCAGTGTAAATTAAACAGCAGAATGTCTCTTGTTTTACCCGACAGACTTCAGCATGACATG
>NC_142772.1:48873198-48883198 GCF_988280905.1 Pimephales promelas
GGACTTCTGTCTTTTTTCGCAATTCTGACTTTATAACTCGCAATTGCGACTTTATATCACGCAATTCTGAGAAATAAAGTCAGAATTGTGAGATATAAACTTGCAATTGTGAAAAAAAAGTCAGAATTGTGAGATAAAAAGTCACAATTATTTATTTTATTTTTTTATTCAGTGGCGGAAACAAGCTTCCATACTCTGAAGTGTCAAAACACGACTCTAAGTGCTTGCAACGGATGCGAAAAATGCATAAAATTGAATCCCAATCCGAATTTGAACAGAAATTTAAAATTATTTCGTTGTTTAAAATGACAATAAAGCTCTCTTCTATTTTTTTTTTTATGACAGACGAAAGTTTCTGTGTGTAAACATGATTGACTCGACAACGTGCAGTCGTATTTTTTTATACATTTTGATGTATTTTTCTTGGTGTTTCCCCAGGGTTCGTCTGAGTCTGTGGACGGCGGCTGTAAATCGTGTGGGAGTGGAGAGGAGTCCGGCAGCGTGGAGGTCATCATCGCCAGCGAGAGCTCCTCCTGTACCTGTCCCGCGACCTCAATCCTGCGCTCGCCCAAAACCCAGAAAGGTAAAGAGAGCTCGCAGAGGATGCCTGTGTGATATGAGATGTGATCTCCCCTGTGACGGACTCCTTCAAAACATTGTCAAAATGATTCCAGTTCACATGGATAATGCAAACATTTTTGAAGTAGTTTGTTGAGGTCAGTTTGTAAAGAAAGACTACACGCCCGCGCACATATATTCAAACACGCATACCTATACCTATAGACTGACCGTGTCATACGCATGTGCAGCGTCAGCGTTTTCTCAGATTTGCGTTTTTGATATCGTTTTTTTAACGCCTGCATCTTGGAAGCTGTTTCAAGGTTTGCGTTCTTGAGCTCAAACAGTGTTGTGTGAATGAGCGGCCGGATCGAATTAAAGGGATAGTTCACTTTGAAATTAATGTTTGATAAGTTTTATCTCAACTCAAGGGCATCCAAGATGTAGGTGTCTTTGTTTCCAAAGTATTTTCAATTTTGATATTTTTAGGTCAAACCGTTCTTGTCTGTCAGTCATATAATGGAGGTCTATGGTCACCACCTCAAAGAGCATGCACAGAGAAGTCCAGATTAACCCTCAGGTGCTCTTCGGTCATTTCTGACCGAAAAATTTTCTGTTTTGAAATTTAAAAAATCACAGCTTCATCGTAATGTTACGAAACTTGGTGACTTTTATGGCATTGGGTATGTGAACACAAAAAAATTGAGGTCATGATCCGAGCATGCTAAGTGGTCTTAAAAAAAATAGTCACACTTGTGTTCTTTGGTCAAAAATTACCCCCATAGGAAATGAATGGGAAATTGACAAACACACAAATTCACACATTTTTATTTATTTATTTTTTTTTACATATTTTTTACAGATTGTTTCAACTATATATTCAAATCCACCAAAAAAAAAAAGTGTTCATAAACATCTGGGGAATTCACATGCTTCTCCATAAAGAACTGTACATGCCATCTAGTGGTTACACCATGATTCTACGCTTTTTCTCTTTACTGTAACCAGCTGGTGCTAATTTTCTTGAAATTTTTTTTTTCTTCTGAAGGCTCTATATTAAACTAAAATACTGCATTAATAATTTTTTAAAAAAAATAATATATATAGAAAAATATATATATTTTTCCATGGCAAAAATAGACCATAAATATTGCATAAATATTAATAAATTCAATCAGATTGTCTCAATATACTAAATTACAAAGAATAAATATTATAGAACAAAAATAAATTCCATTGGTTTTACTGGGATGGAGGAAATTTAATTTTTAGGTGTCTGGTCACTTTTGCCTGGGAGGATAACAAGTGTGACTCCAAAACGAAGACCACCTGAGGGTTAAACATGATTTAATGACTCGTAAATGTAAGTACACATTGATGGCCTAAGACACGAAACGAGCGGTTTGTGTGAGAAAACCAACAGTATTTATATTGTTTTTACTTCTTGTAACCACAGCCACATCCAAGTGATCTGAGTGGTTTGCGCAAGCGCTTGAAAGCGCAGAAGTGATCTCGCGTGCAGTTGCGAAAAAAATTCAACGTTGTCTGTTGATATATCAAAATCGTCTTCCATTGCGATTTCCTGTATATCTATTACCTGTATATTGGAAGTGACCAAGAGATCACTTCCGGCGCTTGCGCAGACCGAAGCGCCCGCGGCCTCAGATCACTTGGACGTGACTGTGGTTACAAGAGGTAAAAGGATATAAATACTGTTCGTTTTCTCACACAAACCGCTTGTTTCGTGTCTTAGGCCATCAATGTGTACTTACATTTACGAGTCATTAAATCATGTTTAATCTGGACTTCTCTGTGCTGCTCTTTGAGGTGGTGACCAGTGTTGGGTAAGTTACTCTAAAAAAGTAATTAATTACTAGTTATTATTTACCTCTTCAACAGTGTAATTAGATTACTGTACTAATTACTCTCTCTCTAAAAAGTATTTAATTACTTTTAATTACTAATTACTTTCAAAATCCCATATCAATCTCAACCAGCTGAATAATACAAGGATAGACATGAATCTGTTTTAATTCTTTCAAATAAATACTATAAAATTGCAATTATTCTTAAACTTAAAAGGTGGAGAAGGTTACATTATAAAAACATACTTTTTAACATCAGACAATACATTTTGATGTTAAACCCACTATTGTTTTCTGTCTGATCTCATGACATTTCACACTTTTTTCATACATATTTTACAATAATTCATACGAATTTGTACAGGTCGTACAATTTAAACACCTCATAAAATGCGTACGAATCGCTGTGAGATCGGATTGATCTATACACAGTATTTACCTCAATTACATCAGAAGTAACTCTAATTAAATTACTGATAAATGAAGAGTAATCCCTTACTTTACATTTTCAAGGGAAAAGTAATTAAATTACAGTAACTAATTGCTTAGTAATTAGTTACACCCAACACTGGTGGTGACCATAGACCTCCATTATATGACTAACAGACAAGAACGGTTTGACCTAAAAAAATATCAAAATTGAAACTAAATACAGCAACTTCTGCAGTGCAAAAATGGATTTTTCTGATGCTGATTTCATTTGATTGGTTTGGTTAACACTCCATAGTGTCTCTGTTTTAATTGAATTTAATTAAATATGAGAATTTAACAGAGGACGATAAGGTAAATATGCCCTGGAAATCATTTTAAGGCCCCTTAGTACCCAGAATGCCTCTGACTGGTGTGTTTGTGCCTGTGTTCCTCTAGTAGTGTCGGCTCACAGTAACGGCAGTGACTGCGGTTACTGCTCCAGTATGGAGGGCAGTGAGGCGGGCTCTAGAGAGGGCTCAGATGTGGCCTGCACCGAGGGCATGTGTAACCATGATGAAACGGGTAAAGCAACGTTATTATGATTACAGATGGTCAAACATTTGTCTATTCAACTGTGTTGACACATTGCATCTTATTCTGGAAACTTGACTGATTCAAAACCTGTGCATCCTGATTTCAGACCAGCCAGTCAGATTTTTATTTTATTTTATTTGCGAGAGTTATGATGTTTTATGGATAGTCACTTGAGATGTGATCCTGACGATATGCATGTCTGTCTTCAGGTGAATGCTCGTGTAGTCCCCACTCGGAGGAGAAGGAGGAGGACGCCGTGGACAGTTGTGTGGAGTGCTGGGCCATCTCTGAAGACGACACAAACGGCAAAAATAAGAAGAAGAAAAGAAAAAACAAGGGGTCCATTTGTGGGAGTTTACATATAGTAAGTGTTGTTAGGCCGTGTCGATTCATACCTGGCTAAACATTATATTAATCGTGTGGCACTTTGATGAAAGTGCGTTATCACACTTTACTATAAGGTTTGTTAGTTAACGGGGTGGTTGATTATTTCACTTTTCTAACTTTAGTTAGTGTGTAATATTGCTGTTTGATTTATATTTATAAACAACATCTGCAAGTCACGATGCTCAAAGTTCTGGTTTCTGGCTAAATTGTAATTTTCGTTTTGTTTCCAGTGCATCTCTGCTTGTTAATACTGAAGTTGTGGTGTTTTCCTCTCTCTCATAGGCGTCTAAAGCGGAGGAGATGTGCGTCTCGGGCGGCAGTACCGTTCACGAGTCCTCCTCTCCTTCACCACATCTGTGCAGAAGCAAAGACGAGTTGTGCTGTGAGTCCTTAGAGAGCATCCGGCATCATGTTCGCAGCGGCGAGTGTTTCCACAGTCAGCCTGTCCTGCCAGACGCGTGCACAGAGGCCAACAAGAGCCTCGTGGAGCTGCTGGTGAGTGTTCACAATACAGCCAGACCGATATTAGGCATTTTCCAAACAGTTATAATATCCGATAAATTAACCTTTCAAAAATAAAATAAAAACGGACGAAACACGCTTCAACCATGTCATGAGTGTTGGAGTTGTATAGTTTGTCCACCAGAGGGCGCTCTTGGCAACACTGGTGTATAACGCGCCACACATCCTGTGCAGAAACGTTAGCTTTTCTTTTACACATGTGTGAAATCAAACGACGCCAGACTTTCGTCCTGTAATGGATGTAGAATCGCTAAATAGGAGGTTTTAGAAGGCAGGCAGCAACTGATGAGTGAAAATCATGCCCTTAATTGGCCTTCTTTAAATATAAGACGACAAAGCCATTGGCTTCAAGTAATATTCAAATGCATCCATTTCAATTACCCTTCTTATTTAAAACAGTATTTTGTTCTTAATACTTCAATTTATCATTTGAGGCACTCTGTTCAGCTTTTTTTCCTTGTCCCCTGAGCCAAGAAGACTGTTGGCAAAAGAGCTTTTATGTTTATAAAGCCACTTTAGACTGGAATAATTTACCTTCGGATAGTAGATCCTATTTGGGATGTTTAAGTGTACTTTGTCTTCTTACTTTGTGATTGACTGCTCTTGTAATGTATGATGCTGACACAATGTGATCCAAATGCTTATATATACTTAATGCTTATCCAAATGCTTATATATATATATACATTTGAAATATTCAAATGTATTTCTGCCAATTTGATCTAGTGGTTGTAAAGTTCTGCTTATTTTGGTTAATATTATTGTTTTTCTATTTATTTATTATTTTTTACTTTATATATATGTATGTATATATATATATATATATATATGAAGAGTTCAGATGCAAAAGCCTCTAAATGCCATTTGAAATTTTCTTCTTTAATGATGATTTTTTTTATCAAACTTGTATATTTAAGTTCAGTAATTTCACTTAAATGGCAATGATAATTACCTATTAATTGTTATTTAAGTGAAATTACTGAACTTAAATATACAAGTTTGATAAAAATCATCAATAAAGAAGAAAATTTCAAATGGCATTTAGAGGCTTTTGCATCTGAACTCTTCATATATATATATATGTATATATATATGTATATGTATATACTATATTAGGGCTGTGCAAAAATTAATTGTGATTAATCGCATCCAAAATAAAAGTCTGTGTTTACATAATATATTTGTGTATGCTGTATATAATTATTTTGTATATGTAAATACCTATGGATGGATGTATATATTTAAGAATTATTTGCGCTTAAATTCTGTATATATATATATATATATAAATACAAAATCTATATTATATAAATATTTTATATATGAATAACACATTTTCTTAAATATATACATGCATGTGTTTGTATTTATACAAAATAATTATATAGCACACACAAATATATTATGTAAACACAGACTTTTATTTTGGATGCGATTAATCGCAATTAATTTTTGCACAGCCCTAATATATATATATATATATATATATATATATATATGAAGAGTTCAGATGCAAAAGCCTCTAAGTGCCATTTGAAATTTTCTTCTTTAATGATGATTTTTATCAAACTTGTATATTTAAGTTCAGTAATTTCACATAAATAACAATTAATAGGTAATTATCATTGCCATTTAAGTGAAATTACTGAACTTAAATATACAAGTTTGATAAAAATCATCATTAAAGAAGAAAATTTCAAATGGCATTTAGAGGCTTTTGCATCTGAACTCTTCATATATATATATATATATATAGTGGGGTTTTTTGTTTGTTTTGTTTTTTTTTTTGTTTTTTTTGTGTTTGTGTTTCCGTATGTATTTGTTTGTCCAATATGTATAATTGTTCTTTTGTTTATTTGATTAGTGTTCTTTTGTGATGGCTGTGACCCCCTTGAAAACGAGATGTTGCATCTCAAGGGGTTTATCCTAATAAATAACATTTACTTTTCTTTTTTTTAAATGGTTTGATGTAGCTTGATGGAAAGAATTTAAAAAGGGATAAGCAAGCTGACATTGTAATTATAAGGTAGCTTATACATGCATTACATAATTATAAGCTGTCTAATACAGTCAGTTCATACAAAAAAAATGTGAAATTGTAATTTTTCACTACTGTTTGTTTATCGAAATAGGTGCATATATTGATTTATTGATTTATTTTTGCACAGAATGAATCTGAAGTGACCTCGGATGAAGAGAACTGCCTGACACAGGACGAGATCCAGTCGTTCGTGGAGAACAACAAGTCCTTCTACCGAACACGAGACCAGTACAGACAGCACCTTAAAGATCGCTTCACCAAATACTGCCGCGGAGAGTGGCTGCCCACCGCACACGCTCACTAACACACACTTACTTTTATAGACCGTCAAAACACTCATGATGATCACTGCTGCGTCGTTGCTTTATTCAGGGAGGAATTTGGGAATATGAAATGGGCAAAAGAATCAATGTTTTTTGGGTAAAGGTCCACGTCGTTTTCGCATCTGTACACACGTCTTCCCCTTCAAGCTCCTCCTCTTTCACTTCTCAGCCAATCACAGCTGGCTTTGTTTTCCTTTCTCTCTCGACACGGTGATTAGGGAGCAGGTCGTTAAAATGATAATCGAGCTTGGCTGTAGGGTTAGATGTCGGTAGTCTTAACGTATTGTTTGTGAAGCATTTCTTTGTTTTGTTTTTGTTTTCTCCCAGACTGTGAGCGTTTTAGTGGCGAATTGTACCGATAAATGTGTACAGGAATAAAATGATCTGAATCATGGATTTTACAGGAAGATGAAAACATCCATTTATAAAGAAGATTGGATGTGATGATGAAAGCAATGTGCAAAATTTACTAAATAAAGAATATTTATTAATATGCATCAGATTTGAATGTTTCTTGTGAGTGTTGGTTGGCATATAAAAACATGATTTAAGTTCCCATGATAGGCTGGCAAACAGCTTGTTTTATTTATTATTTGCAGCTTTATCTTATATTGTAAATGTTGAAATTAGTCAGCCACTAGATGGCGCATTTTTTTTGTTTTTATAAAAAGTGACTAACAAATTATCTAAATATAATATCACCTGATGCAAAACTATATCAAGAGTTTAAAAGTTTTGACTTTGCTTGTTTTTCTTTATTTGTGTGTGTGTAAAAGTCCAGTGTTCACTAAAATGCTTTGTCTATATATTGTTGCCAGCACTTCTTTTCTTTTTTAAAGCAGATTTCTTTACAAATTTTTGTAAGTTCAATGTAATTTTTATTAGACAACTGATGAGAATTTACACAATATGTCCCCAATATTAACAATATACTCTACACATATGATGTCAAGTGACATTTCTGACCGGTTTTAATTTAAAAGGAACGTGATAGAAAATTTGCTCCCTTAAATTTTTAAGTTCAACCAACTTGGATGTTTTAGTAAGTTCAACTTAAATTTAACTGACTTAAAAAAATAGTTGAATATTGTATACCATTTTAAAAAAAAGTTGAAAATTGCTTAACTTACTTTGAGTTAAAGCAATATAAAAACATATGTTGTAATAACAAACCTTATTTTTTTTGCGATCAATATTTTTTATTTTGAGTTAACATACCAGATACAAATCAAGGCTCACTGAACTATATACAAACAGATGCCATGAAAACTCTCCACATATAAGAAAAAATATGTATATAAATATAAAAATGAATAAATAACAAACCTTCCTGATTTTTATTTGTTCATTTTTTGTTTACAGTGCACACGTTCATTCATTCAACGTATTGCATTCACTTGAGGAAACAAAATCTACAGTTTTTCTGAATTAACAAGTTAATTATATCAGAATTACTAGAGAATTTTTCATAGAAAAAGTTTTTCTTAATTAATGAGTTAATTGTCTAAGAATTATGAGATATATTTTTCTTGAAAAAAAATTTTTTCACTCTGTTTTTATGAATTAATGAGTTACTCATAATTTTTTTTATTATGAGTAACTCAAACGGAGCATATACACTTTTTTTCTGTTTAAAATTATCTCGTAATTCTGAGATAATTAACTCGTTAAATCAGAAAAACGGAGTAGATTTTTTTTTCTTCAAGCGAATGCAAAATGCTTCCGTACAGCATAAATTAATAAATGAAAACAAAACAAAAAAGGCGCGGACGGTGACGACAACCTAATTTATTTTTGCTTCGGTCGTTAATTATTAATCGCGGGTTCTGCTGGGATTGGATCCGTGTGTGTGTGCGAGTAGAGGGAGGGTTGAAGTGATTAGTTCCCGCCCTAAACACACACTGACTGACACTCTTCTGAATCAGAGATATTAATATTACCGCGCGCGCGACACACACAGACACAAAGTAACCGCCGCGCGCGATCTGATACATCGTTCCATTCAGGCGCGGATTAGAACTCTTTGTTACACTGTGACGTTGCAGTGATTGTGATACATTGTGTCTGATGAAGATGATGATGGAGCGCTGGAAGGGGAGAGTCGCGTTGGTCACCGGAGCGTCTGTCGGCATCGGAGCGGCTGTCGCGCGCGTTCTCGTTCAGCACGGCATGAAAGTGGTCGGTTGCGCGCGGAACGTGGACAAAATCGAGGTAAAACCGATCTTAAAACGAGTTTTTAGTGCTCAAAGGCCTAGCTGTAGTGCTACTGGTGTTAGCTCACTGCATGAAGAGCTTCTCAATCAAACTCCTTGTCCACATACAGGCTTCGTTTCCACAAGTGTATCTACAGTTTAGCCTTTATTTCTGAGTCCAGCGCGTTCATTCGGGAGGAATGACACTTCATTAAAGTGATTGATCGCCTGTGTGAAGTATTGATAGATTTCGCCACGCCCACTTTACTCTTTAAAATCACCTCGAGCAGTTTATTAAACTGCGTGTCATGTGTAATTAAATGCATTTTTACATAATTTACTACGCTTAGAGGAGTTTATGCTTGACTTTTAGACTAGCTGGGAGTTTATATTGCTGTTTTGTGTGATGTTGAATTATAGGACTTAGTATTACTTGGTTTTTCACCCTAAAATCAACATTTTATCGCTATTGTCGTACTCAAAGGCTGTTATTCTTTCTGGGGATAATTGTGAAGAAGCTTCAGTCTAGAGATGTCCCTCACATAGTAATATTCATTCATCTCCTCTTGTGTTCCAGTCATATGGGTTTAGAAAAACATATTTTTTATTTTATATTTTGTGTGATAATATTCTGGGTAAAGTGAGGAATGCTGTTAGTTCAGGGAAGGGTCATTCTTCAACCCTTCCTTAGGCTGTCAATCATTAATCACGTGTTCAGCCCTGCCCTTGACTGGAGCTCTCGGTGTTGTGTAGTTGTGTTTACTTTTATATTTGCATACTACAAGTTTTTATGGTTTATATATGAAGAGTTCAGATGCAAAAAGCCTCTAAGTGCCATTTGAAATTTTCTTCTAGAATGGTTATTTTTATCAAGCTTGTATATTTAAGTTCAGTTATTTCACTTAAATGGCAATGATAATTGCCTATTAATTGTTATTTAAGTGAAATTACTGAACTTAAATATACAAGTTTGATAAAAATCATCATTAAAGAAGAAAATTTCAAATGGCATTTAGAGGCTTTTGCATCTGAACTCTTCGTATCCATCTTTTTTATATCTACATTTTATCCAAAGCGACTTACAAATTAGGTGAACAGTAAAAGCAG
>NC_142772.1:48888198-48898198 GCF_988280905.1 Pimephales promelas
ACGGTTCAAGGTCCAAATGAGAGTTTCAGTGCAAACTGTTCAAAGGGCTTTAAACGATTCCAGACGATGAATAAGGGTCTTATCAAGCAAAACGATCGCTCATTTAAAAAATAAATAAAAGTTTATAAGCACAAATGCTCGAACGTGCATCACAGAACAGAGCAAGGCGAGCATTTGTGCTTATAAAACTTAATTTTTTTTATTTATTTGTGAAATGGCCGATCGTTTCGCTTGATAAGACCCTTATTCATCGTCTGAAATCATTTAAAGCCCTTTGAAGCTGCACTGAAACTCTCATTTGGACCTTGAACCGTTTGGACCCCATTGAAGTCCATTATATGGAGAAAATCCAGGAATGTTTTCATCAAAAACCTTCATTTCTTTTCGACTGAGGAAAGAAAGACGTGGACATCTTGGATGACATGGGGGCGAGTAAATTATCAGCAAAAGTCTTTTTAAAGTGAACTACTCCTTTAAGCAATTGTGTGACAGTAGTTTTCGGAATCAAATTAGGCTGTATGTAACTCATTTAAAAATGCTTTAAGTGTTAAAGAAAAAAGCTTGTAAGGCTTGTCTCGGAGGTTTATGCAACCGGCCCCTGGGCTCATTGTTTTGCTTGTACAACAAAACTAAAAGTGCTTAAAGTTGCTTAAAGAAAATTGTAGTATTTTTGACCTTGGATGCATGTGAATCTATTATAAGAGACCAAACCGGGAACCTTTAAAATTGCACAGTACACTCTTAGAAGAAAAGGTTCTATATAGAACCGTAAAAGGTTCTATCAGTGCTACGTATTTGGAACCCCTAAAAGTTTCTATACACTCTTAAAAAAAGGGTTCCTCTAGAGTTCTCTCTAGGGTTCCAATAGAACCTTTTACCAAAAAAATGGTTCTATATAGAACCATTTTGGAGTTCCATATATAAAGTGGGAGATGGAACCATTTCTGGTTCTAAATAGAACCATTTCTTCTAAGAGTGTAGGGGCACTGGAAACCATTTATGACTTTTACCAAGTACATGTTTATCTTGCATTGTCATCTCATTAAGCATGTAAGTGACTCCCTAAACAACATTCAATGGAGTGACAGAAATATGCCACAATTGTGTGCACATGTCACATATTTGTGTGTGTTAGATGGGTGTGTCATTGAACAATGTTGTTATTCCGGTCCGGAGTGAATCTCAACTCTTCTCTGAACTGATTATTCCAGCCGTCAGTAATGGATGGCCTTTAACTGGAGCGTAACCAAACCAGTTGCGGGCACTTTTATAAAGCGTTAGATTACAAGGACACACACTGAATGATGATGACATCACCCAGCTGTCAATCACCATCGTTCTCTTAAAGGGACAGCGCACACTTTATTGTATTGTTTGAAAGCATCTTAATGTTATTGTTCATATCTTAAAATCTTAACCCTTATGCTGCATTAGGGACATTTTTGGTCTTTTGCAGTTTAATTTCTTTGACCATTTTGGCTGTTTTAATGCAAATGGTATGAAATTTGGCAAAATTGTGACTTTTTGGATACATGTAAAAAATGTGATCCCATTTTGCAAAATATGTACAACACACACTGTGTAGATCAAATAGTAACACTCAGCACCATAAAGACCAAAAATGGCCAATTGAAACCCATTAAAACGTTGTTTAAATCTGAGGCTGTCAGTAATACATGAAACATGATTTTTGCACAAACATCCTTTCATTTTGAAGCAAAAGCATTATATTTGCATTATATAGTGTATTCCACCAGATGACGTCACTACATATTTATTCCCTATGGGTGGAAATGCACCTTATTTTAGGCAATAGGCAATGTTTAATAGGTGGCCATTTTTGGTCTCTAACGCGCTAAGTGGGATTTTTTGCAAAGTGGGACTGTGATAATCCAAATCTAAAGTTTTCTCTTTGCATTTAGTTTATTGAAAATAATTGAATTTTTGTGTTTTTTCCTCTTATACAAATCGATGTTTTCGCAAACAAAACTGGTAATTAAAGGGTTAAAATCCTGAAATTGAATACATTTTTGGTAGTTATGATGAGGACTGATGCTGGTTAAAAGATTTAACTTGGTAAAAGTGGAAAATAATAATAATATATAATATTTTAGGCAATGTTTAATATGTGGCTATTTTTGGTCCTTAATGCATTCAACGGTGTTAAAAATCTAATGCAGCACAAGGGTTAAAAAAGAGCTGTGTGTGTGTGTGTGTGTGTGTGTGTGTGTGTGTGTGCGTTGCATGATAAAACGAGTCATGGAGGTTGAAGTGGCTGATATTTGTGTGTGATTTGTCCATTTCTACAGCTGAATGAATGCAGTGGGAACTGTGCTCTAGTAAGCCTCGCTCGTCAGATTTAACGCCAAGTTTCACGGCTCTCGTAAAGACACTCAGACCTCTCACACACACACACACACAGACTCTCAGTCTTCCGGTGGCGCTGCAGATAATGTATTCTGTCATGTTGGCAGGCGATCATTGTGTTTGTTTAAGCGGACCGGACTCCTCTTTTATTTCTGCTTCTCTGGGCTGTGTTCCAGCCTCAGTTTGAGGAAAGGGTTTTTCCCACTGTGCTTCACACACACTCGCTGGTGTACACTTGCATGCACTCGTTCTGTCTCCGTTCCAAACTCGAGTGAGTTTAGCAGCATTAAATGAAAATCATGGTTTCGCTGATGCTAAAGCCGCCGGCTGACGTTCTTTATTTATTAGGCCAAATGTCGAAGTTCAAGCTCATTTTCCAAACTAGCTTTTAATGTAGATTATTTTATCTCTTTGTGATATTTTAACACCAAAGTCCTTCCGAATCTGCTGGATGATCCATTTTTGTAAGCAAAGCACTTCTGGCTCTCCTGTCCTGCATTCAATGGCTTGAACAAGGTGTGTGCGCTGAACATGAGTTCGGGATATTGTCATGTTTTATACAAGATTCAGATTCAGCTTCCTTTATTTGTCATTTTCATGGTGTACATAAAAACGAAATTGTGTTTCACACATACACTATTCAGTAATTCAGTGCACAATTTAAATATAATATAAAAATACTAGAATACATTAAAAATAAAATAAAAATAAAAATGAAAATAATAAATAAATATATAGTTCAAATCATGTTCTCTGGTTAAGAAGTCTAATAGCTGAGGGAAAGAAACTGTTTAATAAACCCATTGCAGTTTTATTGGACCCATTGCAGTTCGCATATGGACAACATAATTTTTTTAAAGCACTTGTCTTCAAATAGGACGTTATCTAAATGACTACTCTGTAGTCTCGTTGTGTTTAAAAATTGCGCTCTTGCTAACTATTTGAACTATATAAGCGTGTGTGACATTGTCAAAGTCATGTGACGTTGTAGTTTGTCTATACCCTATATTTAGCTCTTCTGCCAATTGACCTATGGCTAAGCCACGCCCTCAAATGCAATGAGCCAATCACAGTGCGCAGCTAACCCAATACACTCGGACATGCTCTGCTTCCACGTCCATTGAAATGCATTGAAGTTAGTCAGTTTTCATTCGTTTTTTTCTTGTTATTTTAAGTTTAAAATGGTCAAACGGTGTGTATGGAGTTCATGAGAGGCTGGGCGACGGTGTGTGTTTTTTTACCCGTTCCCAAGCCACATCTCAACCGAGATAAGTGTCTGCTCTGGATAAAGTTATGTGGTAGACCACAACAACAACTAAACGTGGATAAACTAAACAAGGATGGCTACATCTGTTCTGAGTTAAGTCAACAGCGTATTTGAACATCTTTAAAATCTCTAACGTAACGTTAGCCTAACGTTAAAAAAACGTTAACGTTAGCTTCTAGCTGGGTTGTAAGCTTCATTAACGTATCTGTAAATAACCGAGATTAATGTTAACAATGTTGTACAAACGGTGATGGCGACGATACGCGGTTTATCACATTTACGCTGTGACCTGTACATTTCATCAACCTTTCAACAATAAAATTATTAATATAACACTCCAATGCATAGTTATGATATATAATCTTTCTGTCTCCAAAAATCACCAATTGCCTCCTGGGAAACGTCGCCGCTGCCATAGCTCCCGTGCCCGAATGATGACTGTGTGTCCGAGACGAGTGAGTGGAGGGGGCGGGGCTTAGCCACAGGTCAAATGCATTTAGGCTTCAAAATTCATAAAATGTGTCTTCATTTGTGAAGATTATCTTGATGAACAAAACATGCAAGCCAATGGAAAATCCAGTGTGTTTCCGCTCACACGGCGCAGGTTTACCGTGAACGCAGACGTGAGTCCTGAAAATGTAAAGGTGTGTGTCTTTGGTTATTGCACTGTAAAAAAATATTGATGGTTTAACTTAAAAAAGTAAGTAACCTGGTTGCCTTAAAATTTTAAGTTGATTGAACTGGAAAAAGTGAGTTAATACAATGAAGGAGAATGATTTAATCATCAGAAACTCAAAATTATAAGTTATCTCAACTAAATAAATTATTTAAGTTGATTTGACAAAAGAAAAAATGTTGTGATTACTACACTGTATAAAAATATTGTTGGTTTAACTTAAAAAAGTAAGTAACCTGGGTTGCCTTAAAATTGTAAGTTGATTGAACTGGAAAAAGTGAGTTAATACAATGAAGGAGAATGATTTAATCATCAGAAACTCAAAATTATATGTTCTCTGAACTAAATAAATTATTTAAGTTGATTTGACAAAAGAAAAAATGTTGTGATTACTACACTGTATAAAAATATTGTTGGTTTAACTTAAAAAAGTAAGTAACCTGGGTTGCCTTAAAATTGTAAGTTGATTGAACTGGAAAAAGTGAGTTAATACAATGAAGGAGAATGATTTAATCATCAGAAACTCAAAATTATATGTTCTCTGAACTAAATAAATTATTTAAGTTGATTTGACAAAAGAAAAAATGTTGTGATTACTACACTGTATAAAAATATTGTTGGTTTAACTTAAAAAAGTAAGTAACCTGGGTTGCCTTAAAATTGTAAGTTGATTGAACTGGAAAAAGTGAGTTAATACAATGAAGGAGATTAATTTAACCATCAGAAACTCAAAATAATAAGTTATCTCAACTAAATAAATTATAAAGTTGATTGACAAAAGAAAATATGTTGTGATAACAAATCTTGAAAATATTTTTTTACAGTGAGAAGACATTTTACGTTTCTGCATATCAGTGATCTGTGCATGTTTTGTGTGTGTGAAACGACTTGTTTTCCATGCTGGGTGTGGTGGACCTGACGCATCACAACCTGCAGGATATGACATTACGACCTGTGACACACACACACACACACACACACACAGTCTCTCTCTCTGCACCTGATTGTCATAATCACATTAGTCAGTCAGCTGCTAAAACAGTGCGAACAGCACATGCAGTAGCTATATATGCAAATAAACACACTTTCGTCCGTCGAGAGCTTGAATAATAGACACTCCAGCCCAGTTGGTGGCGATAATGCACCTTTGCTACCTTTGGGTGGTGCTACCACAGAATCCGAAAAACAATCTTAACCATTCTATAGAGTGCCGAAGTTACGACGTCACTCTGTAGGCCAAAACGCGGAAGTGAGTTAGCATTTTAGCATTACGGTTCCCTCGCTCTAAAGCCTATGGGATTTTTGAATGGGTTTGTGCTAAATCGCCTGAAATAAGGTCTGTGGTGAACAAAACCTCTAAATATTTTCACGTTTTGATCTCTGACATAGAACACACAGTTATAACCTGCTTGTGGTTTTTTTAAACTTTATTGTGTCCGATTATGTTTTTTAAAATCTTATATATAGGCTTCAAAATGTATACATTTTGGATTAACTTGTAAAGATTATCTTGCTAGACAAAACGTGTAAGGGTCGCAACTCTTTGTTGAACACAGATCTTATTTTTTGCGATTTTCCAAAAGTCTATGGGGAAAATGCATTGCTTTTCGACCGAGGGAGCCCATGCGCTGCTAGCTTCCGAGTCGTCCTACAAAGTGACGTCATCACTTCGGCACTCTATTTCACCAGAAACAATCTTAAAACTTTAATTTTAAAACTTAAAGCTTTAATTGTAAAATACCAAACTTGTCCTTTAAAGGGTAAGTTCGCCCAAAAATGAAAATGAAGTCATTAATAACTCACCCCCATGCTGTACCAACCCCGTAAGACCTTAAAGGTGCCCTAAAATCAAATAATACACCATATTCCATACCAGATGGGGGCAGTATACCTCCAGAAAAATACCTCCGCGGCCGCGTGCACTCATGTCTTTAAACAACACGGGCGAGCGGGTCTCCCTCGCGCATATTAATCAGTAAAACTAATAGTAAAAAGGTTGGAAGGCCGCAGTTTCACGTGGATCATTTGGAGATTTTCAGAGATTAGAGACTAAATGAACAACATCTCAATACTAAATTATAAAGGCCGTCTCATAGACAAGCCGGTGCATTTCGGCGATATGGGAAAATTAAAGCCCAGGTATTTTTAGTTTATGGTATTCGTTTTGTTCATGTTACATTTTTATCATTAGTTTGAATTAATTTGACAGACAGCATTCCCTGATGTGGACCAAGCTAGCGCCTTTCAGAGCTGCCAACTCTCACAAATTCACCGTGAGACACACAACTTTTCACACACTCTCACGCCACATGCATTTTGTCATGCACAGAAAAGGACACGGAGACCGATCTCAGCTCTCAGATTCTGTTCATTTTATTACGCAATTCAAACAATAAATGCAGTTTTGGCGCTTGTAAATGTTAGACGACAGATCCCTAGCGCACGTGAACCGATCGTCTCTACTAGCTAATGGTAAAAGAACACGAACACTGTTGAAAGATATGTTACAACTTACCAAAATGTATTCCTCATGCATAATATCAAACTGAAATTTAGTAGCGGGCTGTATTTCCACACGACATCACGACATGACATCAGGTTCAAGTACACACAAGCCGGCGCGAGCGCGACTCACTCGTGTACTGCAGTTTGGCTGGTGGTAACGTTGCCCGCCCGCATACCGCCTCCCATGGCCGAAACTGGTATTACGACACCTGCCGGGCCGGGGCTAATAATTTAGCATGCTAATTTAGGTTATATCTCGGCAGCACTATAACTTGCCAGTTTTTTAATGACATCATTGCACTTATTTCTTCTCATTCTTTTGATGTGTGTAGCTCATTTTTTGGATATTTTTACCTCAATTATTCCATATGGCACCTTTAAACCCTATAACTATATTTTGGAGACAAATTTGTGACCAAAATCTCCCTTTAGGGACATCCTAATTTGTAAATCTGGTATAAAAATAACAAATTATTAAAGGTTTTGTAGGTTTAGGGGTCGGTTTAGTGTTCGGAGACAAAATATACAGTTTGTACAGTACGTCTATGTGAGTGTGTGTGAGTGTGTGTCCACCCCCTAGAAAAAGATGGAGCGCATCTAATATTTCTGGTAGAAATGAGCAATAAGTCCTTTATCCGGCCTCAGGGAACATCCATCCCTCCTGAAAGCCTCGGTCTCCACAAACTGAACGACATCGCAGACACACACACACACACGCGCGCGCGCGGGTTCATCGAGTGCATCGAGACCCGGGAGGGAGGGAGACGGGAGAATCAACCCCGCAATAAACCAAATGCGATTATATTTCATAACAAGACTTAAAGCATTCTTTATTTCTTATTGAGTGGTTTTATTCTCACAGTAATCTGCGTTTAATTGCATGAGGAAATATGATGAGATCCTGTCTGCTGTAATCCATGATTATATTGGGCTGTGTGCTGATGACGAAACCCCCGCGTGCCGCCGTGAGATGGAGTGATCCGTCGCTGTCTTTCAGCAGATCAGTGTTTAAAAGACGTCTAAACACAGCCCAGACGACGAGGCTTCAGTGGAAAATTAAAGCAGTAGTTCACTTTAAAAAAAAAATTATTAAATTATAAAAATTATTTTGCTGATAATTTACTCACCCCCATCCAACATGTCCACGTCTTTCTTTTTTCAGTCGAAAAGAAATGAAGGTTTTTGATGAAAACATTCCAGGATTTTTCTCCATATAATGGACTTCAATGGGGTCCAAACGGTTCAAGGTCCAAAAAACAGTTTCAGTGCAGCTTCAAAGGGCTTTAAACGACACCAGACGATGAATAAGGGTCTTATCAAGCGAAACGAGCGGTCATTTAAAAAATAAATAGAAAAGTTTAAGTTTTATAAGCTCAAATACTCGCCTTGCTCTGTTCTGTGATGCGCGTTCGTGACTCTCCTGTTCGAACTCGTTCATCAAAATGAATGAATCTTTTTTCGTGTCATTTCGTTTGTTAAATGAATCAAATGACTCTAAGAAAGATTTGTCACGAATGCGCATCACAGAACAACATTATTTATTAAATGACCGCTTGTTTCGCTTGATAAGACCCTTATTTATTGTCTGGTGTCGTTTAAAGCCCTTTGAAGCTGCACTGAAACTCTCATTTGGACCTAAATGAACGAATCTTTTTTCGAGTCATTTCGTTCGTTGAATTAACCAAATGATTCGAAAAAAAAAATTCATTCATTTTTAAAAACTCTCATTTGGACCCCTTTGATTTTTTTTTTTTTTTTTTTTTAATATTACAGTATTTGTTGTGTAATTTATCAATGCGCATCATTATTGTATCATCATTATCATTATTAAACGACATAAATAGAGTTATCCATAATTTGATGAGTGTGTGACCTGTGCTGTTCGTCACACATGCAAAGAAAGAAACACTAAAACAATCTGACAGGAATATCCTCGAACAGCGATGATGCGTACAGTTCGGCTGGCGGATCTGAGTGTGTGTGTGTGTGTGTGAGCGATTTGCCTCATTAAACTCTGAACGCGTGAACGGATGATTCTCGTGTTACTAAACACTCACCAGATTAAACATTACAGCAGATTTACGCTCTTTCAACCACACACACACACACACTTCCACCTGTGATAGATTACTGCTGTGCAAGGCTGGCCTGAATCATTAATCAGTGTCATTAAAGTGGAAGTGATGAGATGATTGAAAGCCTGCAGACTCAGGAGGATCATTAGTGTCTCTGACCTGAGATCAGTCGGTCACGTCAGGTTAGAGGATCATTAGCGATCGATTATTAGTGTCTCTGACCTGAGATCAGTCGATCACGTCAGGTTAGAGGAGCAGGAGTGTGTTACGAGTGGAGATCAGTAACACTGCATCTAACCTGTGCAGCCGGATCCCACACACACACAGATCTGCACAACAGTTTACTATAAATACACACACACACATTCAGACTCGCACATACACACACACTTAGTGTCTCTCTCACACACACACAGAGCCGGATGCTTCTTGTGGTGCTGAAACCAATCTGGATGCCTTTCCTTACACACACACACACACACACACACACACATATCTGCACAACAGTTTACTATAAATACACACACATTCGGACTCACACATACACACACACACACTCTCTCAGTCTCTCTCACACACACACACACACACACACACACACACACACACACACACACACACACACACACACACACACACACACACAGAGCCGGATGCTTCTTGTGGTGCTGAAACCAATCTGGATGCCTTTCCTTACACACACACACACACACACACATATCTGCACAACAGTTTACTATAAATACACACACATTCGGACTCACACATACACACACACACACACACTCTCTCAGTCTCTCTCACACACACACACACACACACACACACACACACACACAGAGCCGGATGCTTCTTGTGGTGCTGAAACCAATCTGGATGCCTTTCCTTACACACACACACACACACACACACATATCTGCACAACAGTTTACTATAAATACACACACATTCGGACTCACACATACACACACACACTCAGTCTCTCTCTCTCTCTCACACACACACACACACACACACACACATATCTGCACAACAGTTTACTATAAACACACACACACTCTCAGTCTCTCTCTCTCTCTCACACACACACACACACACACACACAGAGCC
>NC_142772.1:49138198-49153198 GCF_988280905.1 Pimephales promelas
AAGTGTGATTTCTAGACTTGGAAAGGTCATGCAAATTAATGCAATCTTTTTAATAAATTTGCTAATCATGTTTCTTTTGTGACTAAATTTTAATCAGTTTCTCTTCTGAGAGCTAATCCGGTTCAGACCGGATTGCTATCTTCTCTAACCGATTCTCGTTAAATGGACGATCAGAACAACTATAAATTAAGTAGACTTTCAGTGAGGGGGTCAAAACTTTTGTACACTAACTTAAGACTTAAGGAGAAATTAAGCTGTCTATCATTGAAGCTTGACTGTCTTTGGACAACTAAACATCTTAGCAACATGCTAATCATGTTAGCAAAATGTTGAAACATGTTGATGTGTTAAATCATGATATCAACATGTTAGCAATGAGCTTCATGTTATTTAGAAATGTGTTAAATCATGCAGGCAACATACTAATAGCAGCATGCTACCCACATGTAGCCTAATCATGCTAGCAACATTTTAAAAAGCCAATCGTGCTAACTGTTAGCAACGAGTTAAACATGCTAACAAAATGTTAATCAGGCTAATGACATGCTATGAATGTGTTAAATCATTCAACCGACATGATAGCAACATAAAGCATGCTAGTATTTTTTGTTTTTCTTCAAGCTTTTCAATGTAATTTTAAACTTTTGGGCCAGGCTTTGTCAAGAAGCCATCAACGTTTATTATCAGAAATGAACTTGAACTTGACCTTAAAGCAATTCGATGTAGCGATCGTGTTATGATGTTTGAATAGTTATGCAATTTTTTAATTTAGAGTGTAAGAGTGATTTTGTTTTATTATTATAATTAAAAGCGTTTGTCGGATGTTTGGTTTATTGGCCTTTTCCCAGTTTAATTAAATCAATAAATCCATTTTTATAACATCTTGTCCTTTTATGACTTTGAATTTTTCATTGTATATTCAAGCAGAACTAACAATAACGAATGACATTTGTATGTTTCAATGTCATATTGAACAAGTTTTGATGGCACTAACAATAGGCTCTTTTAAAAATACTTCAGAGAAAGTGAGCATAAATCCTAGCGACCCAATATTGTCGTCTGTAGTGGATATTATATTTTAGTGAATTTGTACTTATTCTCATTGACAATATGGACTTATGACTGACATTAACTTAACGTTTAAATATAACATTCTTTTAGAAATATATTTTATATTTATCATTTAAATCTGACATTTTGTCTTACATTGTTTGTCATAAACATCTCAGGAAAATGTTTTGGGGTTTCAAATCAAAATATTACTTTTTGTTACGAAACAAGACATCGATTGCATGACTATACAAGGACTTAATTCATGTTTATCAGGCATTTGAGAGAGACAGCAATTAAGAGGGAAATAAATTATA
Source organism: Pimephales promelas (assembly GCF_988280905.1). Lineage (NCBI taxonomy): Eukaryota > Metazoa > Chordata > Actinopteri > Cypriniformes > Leuciscidae > Pimephales > Pimephales promelas. The sequence goes on from NC_142772.1 coordinate 49,139,566, forward strand.
TTTCAATATTCCTACATAAAATATTAGAAATGTTTATGAAAATCTTGCCATTATTATCACGCTTCTTCGTTACCGCAAGAACACATTAATATAGCAAAGTAGATATATTGTGTGGAATGGAAAACCCGTTTATGGCCATTTAACACAATGGTATATCAAATCATTCTGTTATGTTTCATAACATGTTTTAACTTTAAGTTTTGTTTATAACATCCTGAAACCTAAAACTTGATTGTTGATTTTTTTTAAAGCAAAGTGTTTGCCTATTCATGTATTTTTATTATTTACAAAAACGAGCCCTGGTGTCCCCTACAGAGGACAGTGCATACATTTAATAGGATATAATTTTTAACGATTTTTCCCAACCCTGTTCCTGGCGGCACACCAACACTGCGCGTATTGTCTCCCTAATCAAACACACCTGATTTAACTCATCAGCTCATTAATGTGATTATGAGCTGATGGATTGAATCAGGTGTGTTTGATAAGGGAGACAATACGCGCAGGTGTGCCGCCAGGAACAGGGTTGGGAAACACTGCTCTAAACAATTTAACGGCAAATTCATAAAACTTTTTTTACTGGGTTTCACCAGGGCTGTGTTCAGCCCGGACAAAACGTTGCACAACGTTTATAAACAGAAATGGTGATGCGTTGAACACCCCGTTCTGATGACACATGAGGCCATTCTCTGTGTTCTTTTTGTTTGTTTGTTTTAATTGAACATTTTCTCATTACAATAAACAATAAAGATTGAACAAAATAGATATGTATACTTCGAAATGTCAGTAAATTAACATTAGGCCTATGTCAAATAATGAAATACGTTTTATTGCTATAAAATTAAATACGGTCAAAGTCTGTAAAACCTAAAATGTCGCTACCGTACTTTTAACAGGAAAACTCTGGTAACCACAGCTGCCAGAGTTTTCCCGTAAATTTAACAGATTTTTTTTACAGTGCAATTTTCTTTCTCATTTTTAGGAAAAGCACTTACCATTTTTTTTTTATTTCTATACCAAATGTCATACACTTGCAATGAAGCTAAAAAAAATAATAAACTACATCATTATATTGATATCCTATATTTTTACAATAAACGACAAACATATCTTCTAATATACTCAGTTGTTGCATATAGTCATAGTGATCTGCATTATTTTCCTGCGAGTTTACTTTAATACTATTAATATTGGATTGCAGTTCTGACGCACCCACCAAACAAGAGAAAACATATCTCACACACCGGTGTAGAAAGATTTAAAATTGATATTGAATATTCCTGTACCTTTTGTGGCAATTATGACGAAACAATTTGTCATTTGTTTTATGGTTGTACATAAAGATATTTTGGAGAGATGTTGAAAACTATATAAGACTTTAACATTGAGTAAAAAATATGTGTTTATTTACTTTGAAGATGGTGGAACAGATAAGGATTTTTCTTTTCTTGTCCAATTGTTTTTAATCTTAGGAAAATTCCATATTCATAAGAAGAAATGGGCAAGTTTTGAACACCTTTTAGCAGAGCTAAAACAATATCACACACCACTGTAAGAGGTCTTAAAAATAGAAAGGCTATTAAGACTGATCTTGTACTTTCCAAATTTGTTTAATTAGCATCCTTTTTTTGTAATTTGGTCTTGTTTTATTTTATTTATTTATTTTATTTTACGGTCATTGTTTGTCTTGTATGTCTGTTTAGTGGTGTATTTTGTGTATCAATCCTGGCATAAACAGATGTTGTTGTATTATATTGTTAATATTGAATAAAAAATAAAAAAAAATCTCACACACCGGTGCACAGTGCACACCGTTTCCTGGAAACATGACGTTCAACTAGGAAACCGTAGCAAAACGTTGCGCACCGTTTTGAACTTGAACGTGCCACTGAATATTCTCAAACATTTAATCATGTACACCTGAAATTGATAAAATCAGACATTTTTAGTGCTTGATTTTCTGTTGAATGGCTGAACGCCTCGACGCAAACAAACAGCGTAATCTGATTGGCCAATCCCGGCCTGTGTGGACGCACCCCTGTTGTTGAGCGTGATCTGATTGGCTCATGTGGTCGAGGGGCGTGGCTGATGACATGTGTGCTGTATCTGGGTGACATCAGACGCTGCAAGCGAACAAACTGGATTTGGATTCGGATCTGAAAGCTTCTTTTTCATAATTCATTTTTATTTGCTGCTGTGTTTAGGTGAGTTCCTGCGGGGTTTTTTGTCTTGTTTTTATGTTCACTATTCATATGAGTATGAATTTGACGTGATTTAGCCTTTTTGTTTACATCTCAACAGGTTGTTGTTCATGTCAACATGTAAACGTTTTATATATAGTTGCTGATTCTCATGTTGTGCTCTGTTATTTCTGCATGTTTTATAAAAATAGCGTTTTATTTATGTATAAATGTGTATAGATTCAAAGTGCAGTTTAACTGGCTTAATCATTTATAAACTCATACTTTTATAATCATCTGATGTTATGTTAAACTCACATTTCTAGTGCTTTACTGGCATTTCAGAGTTGAAATAAAATACTCTTAGTATCATCACAGATCCACACCATGAAAATAAAGATTTCTTGTTTTGTGGCACTGACATCAGCTTGAATGAATTGCATACGTTCAGAAAATTGTTTCATTTTCATAACATGATTTTATACATAGGCTCTAAAAGCCAGACAGCCCCAGTATATCCAATTTTACATTAATTTTAATTTAATGTAGATTTTATGACATTATTAGCATACCATTTTGAACGGAAAGCTGAATTAAAATGTTTTAGTATTATATTTTAGTATGTTTCAGCAACTCAATTGGCATTTTTATAATGAATAGGTCTATTTTACATTCTATTTTGCATTCTTTTTTAATTTAAAGCAATTTTATGATATTACTAAACAAATGTGTGCAAAGCTGAAATTGAATTAGTTAACCCTTTCATAACCCTTTCAAAAATTGTTGCATTAAATAACATCTAAAGACTCTTATATCATTGTTAAATTTTCCAAATATTGATATTAGATTGGGAGGAAAAATCTGATTAATCCTCTGTCCACTAAATTGGACTTCATAATTTGCTATAATTCAGCTACAATTCGTTCTTGAAAATACTTTATCTGTAGTAATATTTGGGCTGTTTATAAATGTATTTGTGTCATTAGAATGTAATTTGCAGTTATATCAAAAAGTAGTCTGATTACTTAATGCATGTAACTTGTAATGTGTTACTTTACTTGTTGTATCAAAAAGTAATGTGATTTCTTAATGCACGTTACTTGTAATGCGTAACTTGTTGCATCAAAAAGTCATCTAATTACTTAATTCATAACTTGCAATGCATTTCTTTACTCGTTACATCCAAAAGTAATCTGATTACCTAATGCATGTAACTTGTAATGCGTAACTTGTTACATCAAAAAGTCATCTAATTACTTAATTCATAACTTGCAATGCATTTCTTTACTCGTTACATCCAAAAGTAATCTGATTACCTAATGCATGTAACTTAATGCGTAACTTGTTACATCAAAAAGTCATCTAATTACGTACTGCATGTAACTTTTAATGCATTTCTTTACTCGTTACATCCAAAAGTAATCTGATTACTTAATGCATGTAACTTGTAATGGGTTACTTGTTACATCAAAAAGTAATGTGAATACTTAATGCATGTCACTTGTAATGGATTTCTTTACTTGTTACATCAAAAACATAAATCTGATTATTACGTAATGTGTGATTTTACTTGTTTCACCACAAAATTTAATCTGATTACATAATGTATGACTTGTTGCATCAAAAAGTAAACTGATTATGTAATGCGTGTTACTTCCCACAGTCTAAAATAACCCAATAGATTAACGTTGACTTCAGTCTGAGGTTTCCTCAGAGATCTACGGTTGAAATTGGTCCACTTTGAGCATAATCATGTCATCAGCTAATAAAGATAAAGCGATATACTCTGCTAGACGGGAGGGAGCGTGAGGGTCAAATGGGACAAAACTCAATAGCGTTCGCAATAGGCTAATTGGAGTTGTGTTATATTTTTGGTATCTATATTTGATACTTTTCACATGATTTTATATAATTTTATTTATTGTCTTGTTAAATACACACATTATTGTTGTATTATGTTAAATGCAGTATGTCTTTTAAAACCCAAAACACATACTGTCCGTTCAAGTGGACATCTGAAAATCTCTTGAAAAATAACAAGCCCTGAAAGCAATAAAAACACATAAGAAAAATCCATGCATGAAATAATTGTCATAATATATACATGCATGAAAGGGTTAATAAAAAAAATTGTATTTTAGCAACTCGTGGGTATTTTTTACAATGATTATTATTTGAAGTTCCATTTTGAATTTTTATGCACAGGTGAAACTCGAAAAATTAGAATATTGTGCAATATTTTCATAAGCTGTAATTCATAATCATCAAAATTATAGGCTTGAAATATCTCACTTTGCATGTAATGAGTCTATATAATATATTAGTTTCACCTTTTAAGTTGAATTACTGAAAAAAATGAACTTTTGCACCATATTCTCATTTTTCCAGTTTCACCTTTAATGCAGTCTTATATTATCAGCATATCTTAAATGAAAAATTGAATTAGAATTTTTTTAGTGTTGTATTTTAGTATGTTTCAGAAACATCTATTTCTAGTCTATTTTACATTCAATTTTGCTTTGTTTTTTAATTTAATGCAATTTTATGACTACACTAAGGAAACTGCTTTAGAGATAAAATGTGTTATTTATGATGCATTTTGATATTTGTAAATGTTTAAAGTGACAGTTCACTGGAGAGGCTGGAACACCTCGTCCGGTTCATCGAGTCCTTCACCTCATTAGTGAACTACACGTACTGTACGAGCTAAACTCTGAAGGGCTGTGGCTCTGTTATATGATTGGGTTGTTCTTCAGATTGATGTTCGCTTTGTTTTATGAGCACATCATCAGTGATTATTAGGAATAACATAATGAAAGTAATCATATGATGCAATACCAGCTTCAGATTGCACTGTCCAAATAGAATTATGCATAGATCCAGTAAAAGATGTATTTTATTCATTTATAGTTCTAAATTAAGATCCCGTCCCTGTATAACTCACTAATCCTCAAGTCAAGACTCGTATATCTACTACTGACATTTATTTCAGAAGCATTGAGGCTGTAGCCCAGTCAGTGTTATCAGCGTAATATTTTGAATGTAAAGCTGAAATTGAATATTTTTAACATTAAATGTGTATTTCAGCAAATGAGTGTGATATTAATTAACTACAAGTTACGGTTAAGGGGTTAGTTACTTGTAATTATGCATAATTTACTGTTATTACTATAGTAAGAATATGTGGTATTGTGTAAACTGCATTAAATTAAAAAAAAAGAATGCAAAATAGGAGGTAAAATTGACATTAATTAATGAAAATTCAGTAGTGCTTTATTTTCTAGAAGTAATGTCTATTTTACATCCTATTTTGCATTCTTTTTGAATTGAATGAAAGTCGCATCATAATATTTTGAATGAAAAAGCTGAAATAGAATATTTTTAGTATTGCATTCGACACACTGGAGGTGCATGAAGTTCACACACCTGAGAGTCACATGATGAATGACCCTCGTTTGCTGACCTCTGTGTTGTGCTGAAGGTCACCGGGTCGAGATGTCGAAGGGTTTGGTGGTTCTGGCGTACAGTGGCGGTCTGGACACCTCCTGTATTCTGGTCTGGCTCAAGGAACAGGGATACGACGTCATCGCCTACCTGGTAACTCATACGTCACAACACGCACGTCCTATTTGCATAAATCACAAATCATTTCCTTCAGGGAAACTGTGATGACTGCAAAGAAATGTCTTGTTTCCAGTCCAAAGGTCTAAAAATTCTTAAATCAAGATGCAATTACTAGACGAGCAACATGACATTATGTAAATTATGTATCTAAATGAAGTGAGTCGATGTTTAAAACAAGCCAAATTATCTGCCAATGAGGTCAGAAAAATAATCCTGTTTCCATTTGAATTAAGATAATTTTTCTGACCCCATTGGCAGATAATTTTGCTTGTTTTAAGCATCAACTCTCTTAATTTAAGATTAATTTCCCAAAAATCTAGACTTAAAATCTAATGGCATTTTACTCATCTAGGAAATGCATCTTGATTTAAGAATTGTTAGATAAATGGACTGGAAACGAGACGGTGCGAAAGCATTGTTTGCATTGATGATGACAGTTCAGAGGCGAGTCTTGAATGTTGCAATGCAGGAAATGATTTTATTCCCATGATTCACAGTTAATGCCTGGCTTGTAAAGACTCGCTCTGCAAGCGTTCTCCTCTGAAACCATGTGCTGTTTTCATGGCCTGATCCGCATGATGCTTTACTGACTCCAGAACAATAGACTCGGGAACAATGAGCCTGTCTGCGCTCATCACGTCATGAGCTCACCGGATGGCCTTTTGTTTTATGTTGCATTTTAACACATTTTGTGAGGATTCACATTCAAAGCAAAGGCATTGTGCATTTGCTTATGCACTCGTCGTAGACATTGACAAAAAAGCAATTTTTAAGCCTTTTGTTCGAAATGTTGCTTTTTTATGCACCGTATTTGCATTGAGTGTTGATGAGAAGCTGGAGTAAAATGGTTCTTGTTTGTTTAAAAGCAGAGGATCTGTTCTCAGTTTTGATATATCGCATGTTCTGATACTCACAAATTAAACAAATTATTCTGGAGAAAGATTGTGAAAATTATAAAAAATATTGGCGCTAGCTGGCAAACTTTAATATTATATTTTATATTATTAATAAAAGTTAATATTTAGTGGGTTTTTTGTGTTTTAGTCTTGTTTTTTCACACAACCTTTTTTAAAGATTTTAGTACTTTTTTTATTTTTTAATAATTTTATTTAGAAAATGTATTTTTATTTAAAATTAAGAAAATTTGATTTATATTTTTATATATACATTTTATGTTTTAATCAGTTAAGTTACATTAGTTAACATTAATTAACAATGAAAAACACTTCTGGAGCGTTTATTAATCTCTGTTAATATTAATTTCAACATTTACTAATACATTATTGCTGTATCTGTTAAGATTATTTAATGGATCTGAGCTGACATGAACTTGCGTTACCAAAAATGAATGCATACTGTAACAAATGAATTGCTTAATGCCAGTGTTATTAATATTTTAAATTAGCTTTTATTTGTATTTTTTGTTAATTTTTTTTGTCATTTCATTAGTGTTTTTTTATGTTGCTATTTATGTTTATTTTTTCTCAGTTTAAGTTATTTTTAGTTCAAGTTTTTCATCCAACATTTACATTTTTTTTTAATTTCAGCTTTTTTGTGTAATAGTTTTAGTTAACAATATTATTGAATGCATTAATTGTACAATTTTATAAGGTCTCGTTAGTTAATGTCAGTTAAGAATGAAAACCCAGTAGATTGAACACGTGTCTGAAGGGGATCTGGTATATGGATGTTTTCTGTAAGCGTAACTGATTAACTTCACTACAACTTTGTTAGTTGTTGTTTAATTATGATCTACCCAGTGGAGTTGATGATTGATTTTTTAAAGCTGGCAAAGTATTTTGCAATGCAGAGGTTTATAGTTTTCAGAAAGTGTGAGTCAGGACGGCGATACACATGAAACAATGGAGTTTTTGAGGAAGTGCATTAATCTCTGTCCTCGAGTGTGTAATGCGAACGAGGAACTGAACTGACTGTACGGTCGGGTGACATTACGTAAAAAAAATAGAACAATAATGAATATCTTCTGAATAGTGCTTCTGTATTACACATTTCTCAGATGCTTTTATCTAAAGCCACTTGCATTCAAAGTAATTTGATCAGTTCGTGCATTCTCTCAAACAAACCTATGAAGATGCCTTTTACTGTACTTTACTTTACTTTAGATTGGTCGTACTTTAGTTTAGTCTTACTTTACTGTACTTTACTTTACTTTAGTTTAGTCTTACTTTACTGTACTTTACTTTACTTTAGTTTGGTCGTACTTTACTTTAGTTTAGTCTTACTTTACTGTACTTTACTTTAGTTTAGTCGTACTTTACTTTAGTTTAGTCTTACTTTACTTTAGTCGTACTTTACTTTAGTTTAGTCGTACTTTACTTTAGTTTAGTCTTACTTTACTTTACTTTAGTTTGGTCGTACTTTACTTTAGTTTAGTCTTACTTTACTGTACTTTACTTTAGTTTAGTCGTACTTTACTTTAGTTTAGTCTTACTTTACTTTAGTTTGGTCGTACTTTACTTTAGTTTAGTCATACTTTACTGTACTTTACTTTAGTTTAGTCGTACTTTACTTTAGTTTAGTCTTACTTTACTGTACTTTACTTTACTTTAGTTTGGTCGTACTTTACTTTAGTTTAATCGTACTTTACTTTAGTTTAGTCTTACTTTACTGTACTTTACTTTACTTTAGTTTAGTCGTAATTTACTTTAGTTTAGTCTTACTTTACTGTACTTTACTTTACTTTAGTTTGGTCGTACTTTACTTTAGTTTAGTCGTACTTTACTTTAGTTTAGTCATACTTTACTTTACTTTAGTTTAGTTTAGTCTTACTTTACTTTAGTTTAGTCAGACTTTACTTTACTTTACTTTACTTTAGTCATACTTTACTTTACTTTAGTTTAGTTTAGTCTTACTTTACTTTAGTTTAGTCATACTTTACTTTAGTTTAGTCATACTTTACTTTAGTTTAGTTTAGTTTAGTCTTACTTTACTTTAGTTTAGTCATACTTTACTTTACTTTAGTGTAGTCATACTTTACTTTACTTTAGTTTAGTCATACTTTACTTTACTTTACTTTAGTTTAGTCATACTTTACTTTAGTTTAGTTTAGTCTTACTTTACTTTAGTTTAGTCATAGTTTACTTTAGTTTAGTCATACTTTACTTTACTTTAGTTTAGTCATACTTTACTTTACTTTACTTTAGTCATACTTTACTTTACTTTAGTTTAGTCATACTTTACTTTACTTTAGTTTGGTTTTACTTTACTTTAGTTTAGTCATACTTTACTTTAGTTTAGTCTTACTTTACTGTATTTTACTTTAGTTTAGTCATACTTTACTTTAGTCATACTTTATTTTACTTTAGTTTAGTTTGGTTTTACTTTACTTTAGTTTGGCCGTACTTTACTTTACTTTACTTTAGTTTGGTCATAGTTTATTTTTATTTTATTTTATATTAGTTTGGTTGTAGTTTAGTTTGGTTTGGTTGCAGTTTAGTTTGGTTGTAGTTTAGTTTAGTTTGGTTGCAGTTTAGTTTGGTTGTAGTTTAGTTTTAGTTTAGTTTGGTTGTAGTTTAGTTTAGTTTAGTTTGGTTGTAGTTTAGTTTGGTTGTAGTTTAGTTTAGTTTGGTTGCAGTTTAGTTTGGTTGTAGTTTAGTTTTAGTTTAGTTTGGTTGTAGTTTAGTTTAGTTTAGTTTGGTTGTAGTTTAGTTTTAGTTTAGTTTGGTTGTAGTTTAGTTTAGTTTGGTTGTAGTTTAGTTTGGTTGTAGTTTAGTTTAGTTTAGTTTGGTTGTAGTTTAGTTTAGTTTAGTTTAGTTTAGTTTAGTTTGGTTGTAGTTTAGTTTTAGTTTAGTTTGGTTGTAGTTTAGTTTAGTTTAGTTTGGTTGTAATTTAGTTTGGTTGAAGTTTAGTTTAGTTTGGTTTTAGTTTGGTTGTAGTTTAGTTTAGTTTGGTTTTAGTTTAGTTTAGTTTAGTTTAGTTTGGTTTTAGTTTGGTTGAAGTTTAGTTTAGTTTGGTTTTAGTTTAGTTTAGTTTAGTTTGGTTGTAGTTTAGTTTGGTTGTAGTTTAGTTTAGTTTGGTTTTAGTTTAGTTTAGTTTAGTTTAGTTTAGTTTAGTTTAGTTTGGTTTGGTTTGGTTTGGTTTTAGTTTAGTTTAGTTTGGTTGTAGTTGAGTTTAGTTTGTTTGTAGTTTAGTTTAGTTTAGTTTAGTCTTGACTACACCAGACTAGGTTATTTTTTTATTGTTTTTAATGATCTGTTTTCTCACAGTAATCACTCTTTTTCACATTAAAGGCTAATATCGGACAGAAAGAGGACTTTGATGCTGCCCGGAAGAAAGCGGAGAAACTTGGAGCCAAGAAGGTAAAGACGGATAAACACTGATCACAGCTGAAGTGCACTAGAACGTGTCATGAATGTTTGCTTTCATAATGCTTCAGTGCTTATGGTAAAGTGTTTTAATCGTGATCATGATTGAGTTAAATTAAGTTATATAAGCTTTAGTTGTGGTGTGGCGACATCATGTGGTCAACATGTGAACTTGACGTCTGATTGGCTGGAACTCATTGAGGTCTGAAGTGGGATATTTAATTAGGGATTTTAAACGCAGCATTAAGGCCCAATTCATGCTAAATCATGTTAGCAAAGTGTTAAATCATGTAAATTCATGTCAGCAACATGCTCATCCATGCTCACAACATGTTAGCAATGTGCTAATTCATGTTAACAATGTGGTAAATGTATGTTAATGTATGCTAGCAACATGCTAATTCATGGTAGCAGTGTCTTTGTCTCTTTCTTTCTCTTTCCACTTTACTAAATTTACAAACTTTACTCATCTAGTCTTTACAGTTATTGTTGTTGGTTTGAACGGCCCTAGTCATGGGAAAACGTTTTTTCAAAATTAGCACTAGTTTTAATTTTAGTATTTTCTGTTTAATTGAACTTAGTTGTAAAGTGTAATCTACTTCAGCTCCCTTTCGAGCATAGTGTAATTATTGTTATAATATTTTATAGATATTGTTTTTTCTTTCGGTATGTTGCAACACTTATTGTATTTTTAGATTTTATTTTATTTGTATTTTTTTTGTTGTTCGAAATTAAAAGAAAGAAAGAAAAAAAGTGTTACAGAAGTTTCTAAAATGACAATCCTGTTTATACTATAATCCTGTTTATTATATGCATTAGTTAATACATTTTTAGCTAACTATGACTTTGTATATGTACATTTCTGAAATGCATAACTTAGACTGTTTCCTCTAAATTGTAAATATGGACTCATGCATGTGTGTGTGTGTTCCAGGTGTTTGTTGAAGACCTGCGCTGTGAGTTTGTGGAGGAGTTCATCTGGCCGTCGGTTCAGGCTAACGGCGTGTACGAGGACCGCTATCTGTTGGGCACGGCGCTCGCTCGCCCCTGCATCGCTCGCCGGCAGGTCCAGATCGCCCAGCAGGAACGAGCTCAGTTTGTCTCTCACGGAGCCACGGGAAAGGTGCCGAAACCATTATCAGTGTTCAGAAGCTTCATTACTTTGTGAAAAGAAAACTAAAATGGCTGACGCCAAACTTTTGAACGCTAGGCGAGACGTACTGCTCAGTTTGTGTAGCCTAAATCTGCTTAGGGTTCAGAGTATTTATTTTTCCCCAAATTTCTAGTACAATTATGTGGTTTTGTTTTATTAATACGGCGTATAATTTGTTCATGATATACCCTGAAAGAATGGAAGTGAACTGTGACAACATGCCCCGTAGGTTCATTGTAACATGACCATATGACAGATTAAAAACTAAAATACAAACTAACTTTTTCATATAAAATAATGGCATTTTTTTATAATTAAAAATAAACCCATTTTTGAGTCTGACAACAAACAGCATAGTTCAAAACATAATAATAATGAATAATTTCTGAACATTGACTCTCAGTGTTTATTCGTCTTTTTCTCATGTTTTCTCAATAGAATTCATAAAATTATAGATTAGAATATCATAGTTCTAATAGTGTCTTCTGATAGTTAGCGAAGCATTTGTTAGATAACATATTGGAGGATAAAATAATATCAGATATCAAAAAATAGAGATGAAAAATTAATATAAGTTAGAAATTTACTTTTGCTGTGGTTATAAATGTTCAGCGATATCTTCCAAATATTCTGAATTTTGGCACATTTTTTTCTCTATATATACAGGTGAAACTGGAAAAAATGAGAATATGGTGCAAAAGTTCATTTATTTCAGTAATTCAACTTAAAAGTTGAAACTAATATATTATATAGACTCATTACATGCAAAGTGAGACATTTATTTGTTATAATTGTGATAATTATGGGTTACAGATATGAAAACCCCAAATTCAAAATTAGAAAATTGTGAAAAGGTTTTCATTGATAAGATCATTGATAATAATCATAAATGTTTGATCATCAGATCCTCATATAGAGTGATTTCTGAAGGATCATGTGACACTGAAGACTGGAGTAATGATGATAAATTCAGATTTACTGTATATTCACAAAGAGAAGAGATGATTTACACTGGAATAATATTTCACTGTTTTTACAGTATTTTTATCAAATAAAGGCAGCTTTGATGAGCAGAAGAGGCTCTTACAAACATTAAAAAATCTTAAATATTCAATCTTTTGGCCTGTGTGTATGTTGACATCTATTAGTGCAGATCCAGTTACAGAGTAAAGTAGAGAGAATTAAGTCGAATAAAAGCTGTGTGTGTGTGTGTGTGTGTGTGTGTGTAAGTGCAGTTCATCAGTTCCAGCACTAGATGGCAGCAGACGCCTGATCTGGGATCAGTGTTCGAGTCAGGAACATCAAAATCACAAGAAAATATTACAGTTTAACAACATCTACACGTTTGCCGTTCTCTGATTAGGGTTAAAGGTCACTGACATACAGAGTAACAAATCAAATATTAACTTTTTCTAAAATTAATTATTATCTTTCATCAAATGCAGACTTTACAGAAGTAAATGTGTCCATTAATCACTGAAACACTGAGGATGATGTCTGAATCCTGTCGGGTGTCAATCCCTATTTTTAGGAAGACTGTGTCTTTTTTTTAATGAAAAGCACAACTCATACCCTATAAAAATATATAACTTTAAAAGTGTGATTTCTAAACATGGAAATTATTAAAATCCTAAAAAAGTCATGGAAATTAATAAAATCTTAAAGTCATGGAAATTAATAAAATCTTAAAGTCATGGAAATTAATAAAATCTGAAAGTCATGGAAATTAATAAAATCTTAAAGTAATGGAAATTAATAAAATTTTAAAGTCATGAAAATTAATAAAATCTTAAATTCATGGAAATTAATAAAATCTTAAAGTCATGGAAATTAATAAAATCTTAAAGTCATGGAAATTAATAAAATCTTAAATTCATGGAAATTAATAAAATCTTAAAGTCATGGAAATTAATAAAATTTTAAAGTCATGAAAATTAATAAAATCTTAAATTCATGGAAATTAATAAAATCTTAAAGTCATGGAAATTAATAAAATCTTAAAGTCATGGAAATTAATAAAATTTTAAAGTCATGGAAATTAATAAAATCTTAAAGTCATGGAAATTAATAAAATTTTAAAGTCATGGAAATTAATAAAATCTTAAAGTCATGGAAATTAATAAAATCTTAAAGTCATGGAAATTAATAAAATCTTAAAGTCATGGAAATTAATAAAATTTTAAAGTCATGGAAATTAATAAAATCTTAAAGTCATGGAAATTAATAAAATCTTAAAGTTAATTAAATTAATAAAATCTTAAAGTCATGGAAATTAATAAAATCTTAAATTCATGGAAATTAATAAAATTTTAAAGTCATGGAAATTAATAAAATCTTAAAGTCATGGAAAT